>NC_052620.1:19263149-19433051 GCF_016545825.1 Eucalyptus grandis
GTACCCGAAGGGCTTGAGGTGGAGAAGAAAAAGCCCACCACGCCTCCATGTCCTACATCCACAACCATCGCATCCCGAAAAGATGGAAGCCATTAGTCCCTCACTCAATCGGCGGAGCGCCCAACACGAGCAAGCGAGCTCATGGAGAGGGATTTGGGAATGGACTGGATGCACACCTCGAGGCCGGTTCAAGAAAGGGCGTTCTCGCAAGAACAAGGCTCCCGTTATATAAATTGGCAATCATGTGCCCCTTAGTGTTAATAGTGTGAAAGTTTCGTCCCATTGTTTAGGACTTTTGTTTAAATATCTAGTATTTCATTACTTGTCATTTCCATTTCAAGTTTTAAGTGTTAGGAGCTGGCGGTCTACAAATCCTCTTTTGATAAATAAAAAAAGTTAGACCATTGCCATTGGTCAATCTTTGTTTACTTCCGTGCTCATTTATTGTTTTCACAACGCAGCGGGTAATTATGAATCACCGACCACCAATAGCTCGCGGCGGCCTCATGCATTAGGGCCCGATTAGAATGATATACAAAATCGCCTTATTAACATTGAAGATGGTGTAGAGACAGATGTCCATTGTCCTTCAACAACTCTCAAGACAAATGAAATCCACTCAAGCCGAGCCCAACTCTATAGTTGCCTCAAACACCGTCATGACACCTGCAAATTTGCCGGTAAATAGCCAGTACCATAGACGGTTGAAAGATCATGAAAAAGTTAAGGCGGTGCTGGGAGGAGAAATCCCATGGACCTGTCCAATTACGCAAGCATTGAGATTCTGAAGAGCTCAAAGCACACTGTATGCGAAAGGTACGTTGATACTCTCTCGCCCGAGAGACCTACTTGCAGGCCTATCTAGTCCGAAAGATGATTCAATCGTACCAATCGAGCTTGACCGCCCTTGCCTTGCGATGATACATTGTCAGGAAGATTAGTCTCCTTAAAACCTGGAGGGAACTAATTCATGTTTTTCACCAAGAATATGATATTGACATCAGCCCTGACATAGCCTTGCCCTACGAAGAGCTGATGATCGCGGAGCACGAGGAACCGTTAGCTGCTGAGTTAGGAGAAGAACATGTCAATAAAGCCTTGCATGATAAATGGGCAGCCGAACAACGCCCTCTTACTGGAAAATTTCTCACTAGGAAGGCAAGGAGCCTTTGTACGAGATCAAAGACACGAGCTGTTCAAGACCGGGGCACGACGGGGACAACTCCCAAGCTTACTCCAAGAGCTAGGGTCCAAGAATACCAACCCCTATCAACTTGGGAAGTGAATCGGATAGTGAAACTCCAATGTCTCTCACTTCCTTTTTTAATCGAGCTAGCAAAACGAAGGGCCTTACTCAAAGTCACGGACCAAAAGCCAAGAAAAGAAAGCCTAAGCAAATCAATGCAGCATCTGTCGACGAGCCACCGCACCAAAGCTTCGAGCATTCCCAAGAATACAACCTGAAGACTTCCGGCCCTAGAATACAATCCCAAGGACTTCCCGCGTTATTTCAACAATGGCGACGATTCATCATATAACTGTTTCCCTACTCTCATCAGGGATGAAGGCCCGTCGAAGAGGAAGCGTACGTCTTTATCCGCTACGATCCTAATGAAGCACTAAGCTTGTCCTCGACCATGAGGATAGCTTCAATACTTTATCCTCATTTGGAAATTTTTACCAAGAAGAAAGCAATGGGGTAATCTCGGTAGAATCCAACTTCCACAACAGAAAATTCACCACTACGGCGGATATGCAGTGGGAAAACCGTGGCCTAACCAAGATACATCAAGCTGTCTTGCGCTCATAGGAGCATGACCCCGGAGAGATGTGGATACCTAATCTCCGCAAGTATAGCGCACGACTTGCCCCGTGGCCCACTTGCGTACCTCCATCTTTGAAATGAGTCGGTACTATGGCTCATGTCGTTCACAACTCGGGCATTCCAAGAAACTCCCACGGGGTCTGACCGCAATGGTTTATCACAGCAAACATTTATCTTCTAAAGGATTGGAATGAGCTGACTTCCACATTCTTGCATCGGTACAAAGCCGGATCGGACCGAGGCGCCTTGTGAGAGCTTGGCTCACTTCACAAGAAACCAATGGAAGATTTCCGAGCATACGCAGGGGAGGTGGAGGGCTTTCATGATGCAAACCCACCCTCACCGGTGAAGAGGAGTTAATGAAGCAGTTCATAGAAGTTTTGTCCCGCAAGCATCTGTTGGCTGCATGGGTTACACTTCCGTAACTTCAACGAGGTAGTCATCGCATGCGAATACTTGAGTCTATTGAAGGCGAGAATTCAAAGACGCTTAGCTTCAAGACCAGCACTATCAAGCGCTCCTTTACACGAGGGGTTTCATGAGTTTTACTTGTTTTTATTTCATGTTTCTCATCTTGTCTAGTGTGCTATTGTTGTATTTTCCATTCAAGTACTCTAATGTACAATTCTAATATTTTGTTTTGAGAGCACGAGGCGGTACTCCAAACCTGCCGGTGATGCTATCCAACCATGAAAAATTATCATCCAAGAAGAATCGAAGGGCTGGGCTTCCTCATGCTTTCTTCCCCCAAAGATATATACTTTTGAAAAAAAAAATGTTTTATTGCCAAAAGCTTTTGTCAAAACAAGATTATTAAATCACGTTTGTCTTTCTAACCCTCTCGTTTTATGTTTCAGAACATCATCCCCTTTGATTTAGTGTGATAAAAAGGTATTTGAAACTAGCACATTGTGTGAGCAAACCAAATTCAAAAGCACCCTTCCAAGAAAGCGGGGGCAAACGAAAGGATCATCACGTTTCAAAATTGTCACGCCCCGAACCTCGAGCGCCAACATCCCACTGCGGTCGATCAAATGCGACATTCCTGGTAGTGTCGCCGCCCCATTCATTTATTAATGCGCAAGCGGAACGTATTATAAAACCCCGACAATAAAATACGGGATAGAAAGCAGGAATCAAACCACAACATAACACTTTCATAATTCATGAGAATTACAAAGAAGTCTGACGGCCAGCAGTCTACACAAGACCGGCTCTTAAAAGGAATTGTCCTCGACCTACAAGTCGGACACGTTCTCAGTCTTATTACTTCACGTCTGAAACTCCTCAAGGCCAACCAAAGCTATCTGGTCGCTCCGTCCACCAGGGACCTGAAATTTTAATCCCACAACCGGGATGAGACGATGTCTTAGCAAGTTCAACCCCCTAAACCCCTATTAGAAAGAAAATACGCCCCGGGTGGCCTAGCCACATCACCCAGAAGACTTACCTCGCCTTAGCCTTCATCTGCAGGTTAGCACAGTTCATATAATTCAACCACGTGCAATTATAATAACCAAACAACCATGTCACAATCACATTATCCGAACAATTCAACCACTTGGATCGTCACAACGATCAATCGACTCGGCCGATTACATGTCATTCTAGCAAATCAATCATTGCTCTCAACTACGGCCCTACTTGGCAAATTTGAATCAGTGGCATCACGGCCCCACTTGGCGCGACCTCTAATAGGTGGCTTATCACGGCTCCACTGGGCGCGACCTCTACTAGGTGGCATATCACGGCCTCATCAGGCACGACCTCTAATAGGTGGTTAATCACGGCCTCACTGGGCACGACCTCTAATAGGTGGTATTTCACGGCCTCATCGGGCACGACCTCTAATAGGTGGTATTTCACGGCCTCACTGGGCACGACCTTTCCTAGGTGGTACATCACGGCCTCATTGGGCACGACCTCTAATAGGTGGTCAATCACAGCCAATCTCCCATCAATTTATACACTTAGGATTTCATAAAGAATCCCTATATATCGCAATCACACTCAATTCATCACAACCAATCATCAATTTGAGATTCTACTAGCACAGCAAATCGGCACGAAACGAGCAAATAAGGTCCCAATGAAAATTTTGAATTTAATAGATAATTAAATTTATTCCGAAAATTAATTAAATAATAATATCCATAGTTTTCAGAAATCCACACTCAATTTATAATATCCAATCATCAATTTCAAAATCCGACTACACAGAACGACAAGCACGAAAATTCGAGAATTTAAGGTCTCGACAAAATTTTGAATTTAACAAATAATTTAATTTATTCGAAAATAATTAAATAATAATATTTTATTAATTTCGAATAAAATATATTATTAAATTATATAATAATTTCGAGACATTTAAATAAATCAAAAGTAAATTCATTTATGTCAAATCAAGGCTTATTTCAAATAAACACGCTTACCCTTAATTAAGCACACTTTAAAATAAACCACAACCTTAATCAAGTCTACTCTTAATTAACCTAAACTAACAACCTAAAATTACTTAGCATAAACTAAACCTCTCTAAGCATAATTAACCCTCTAAGCGAGGTTTAGTGAGCTAAACTCACCGGATTAGCGAGTCGAGCGGACCAAAACGACGAGGGCGACGCGAGGATCGACTTTCCTCAAAGCGGGCCGAGCATCCGGGCTCGGGAAGGCGGCCAAAACGGCCCACGAAGGGGCTGCCATACCCATTTTCTTCTTCTCTCGTTCTTTGCTGGTTGGGGGCGAAGGAGGGCGGATCCAAGGGCCGGTTGGGGTCGGGAGTGGGCGGAGGAGCTACGGCGGTGGGGCGGCGACGAACGAGCTCCGGCAGCTTTGCGCGAGCTGAATAGCAGCTCGGGACGCGAAAGGGGCGAAGCGGGGCGGAGCGACGCGCGGGCGCGGGCCCCGCGCGGGCGACGGTGGTAGCGGCGAGCTTCGGCGACGGCGGCCGACGGCGATTCGGGCGGGCTACGGCGGCTTCAACACCTCCTCGAGATCTCGCTGGGTTTCAAGCGAAACCGAAGCGGAGAAGAGAGAAGAGAGGGAGGCCGAGGTCCGAGCGGCGAGGCGCGGCTACGACGACGAGCGGACGGGCGAAGCGGTGACGGCTCCGAGCTGCCATTCCCGCCGCCGGGACTCTTCCGGTTCTTTGGGTTCAAAGTGGAGAAGAAGATGGAGATGGAGAGTGGTCGCACGGGAGAGAGGAAGAAGGGAGGGAGGAGAGAGAAGGAGGGGGGGGCCCTTTTTTATTCTCTTTTTCTCTTTCTTTTATCCAACAAAAATGGCCCACCATGACCTAGGATGACATCACACTCCACTATCTCCCACAACCTTATTCCAATGGTTGCAATTCCATTTTCCGCCGGGGCATAAAAACTTTGTACATCAATTCCTTCAATTCCAATCAATTCTCTCCCAATTGAATCAAATTGAAGTCCATAAAATTAATCCAATGTCACCACACTTTAATTCACATCTTCACTTGTCCATAGAACCAACTTAAATCCCAAAGTACGACCAAGCGAGCCTACTAATTTCTCGAGCCAAATTAGCCATTCTTTGATTATTTTGCTGAAAAACTCGGCTTGCATGAAAAATCTTCAAAGATTAGTCAATGTTCCTAAAATGATTTGTGACATACCCGGACTTCCAATTTCGAATTCGATCTCAATTTCACGGTTAATTTCACTTTGGCATGATACTAGCGCGCCCAACCTATCGGGTAGCCTCTAGGAATTTTCATGCATTTGACTGTGGTTGATCATCTCAAGCCACAATGTACATCTTTGAAACATTGGCGACTTTTGGTTGTCTGGGTAATCTCAAGGTTTCAAATACGAACACGGGGTACCCAATCGATAGAAAAGTCAGTCCAGTGCCTATCGACAAGAATTGTGTGATCTTGTGGAATCACCCACACCTGATCACATGCCTTTGTCGAGTCGACCTATCTCCGATCTCTAATTGATTTTTAATTGTGCCGTAATGACCCTTGCAGATTAGCTCGGTCGAAAGATCGCTTCCTAGTCAAATTCTCGAGTCTGATGCATTAGAAACTCTTAACAGCTTCACCCGATAGACTAGTTTCCACATGAGTGGCCGACTCAAGGAAAGAACTATATGCGTGCCAACGAAATGCCCGTCTCAATTTATTGAAAATAGAATAGGAAAATCGGGATGTCACAAAAATGGTAAGTCCTATTCATAATGTCGAAAATGACATCCCTCTCTTCCATTTACGAAAACGAAAGATAGGATGTAATAGGTACAAGCATACGGTTGGAATCAAGCCGTTCCCAAGAGCTCGTACACTCCATCTTGCTCGCCCAACTCCTTCACAAGCCGAGCAATATCCTTTCCCCACAATGTGCCCGAGCAACCGATGTTGTGGTTTCATCAACGGGACTTCTAGTTTCGACAAGCCTAGAAGCACAAGGAGGGATCTTTTCTCTTTCTTTGAATTGGCTACTATCAACGGGGAAGAAATCTAGACAGGTTGAAGCGGTCTCTAGCCCCTATTCAAAATGAGGACCTAGAAACCTCGACTTCCTATTCGGACGCATGCTCGCAAGAAGTAATTGCCATCGAGAGAATTTGAGGTTTTGATTGTCCATCTCGAGATTCCATAGAAGCTTGAGGTACATGACTTTTGCCCAATGATGCTATAGTTAAAGACAGAAGGAGAAATTTCACAAAAGGAAGGCGTTGAAGATGAATCAACGATCAGCAATCATGCATACATGGTCACAACTGAGGAAGGCCAATCGAAAGAAATGTCAAACTATGCCAAGATGAAAAGGCTGTCATCGACATTCAAACATCATCAGGAGTCAGCAAATACAAACTTTGGAGAAGAGTAATTTGGTATCGTTTCCAATACTCCCCCTCTTGGAATTCACTTTGACATATTCCCCTATTGGCGGGAAGCACCAGGATTCAAGAGCCAAATTTGATGGCTAGGCAAATCAATATTGGCCAAGCTAGTACATGGAAATGACCCACATCAAATTCACTGGCTTCGTGTAAAAGACATGTCATCCAGAGCCAATTCGAGAGAATAATTGAACCCTAACGAAGCAAAGTACATAGGACTTCGTGTCCCCTCTCGGGTTCACGCAATCATCGCAAACCAAGTGAAAGGGTAAAGTTGTATCGACTCGGTTATTCAACTCTTGAAAGAGTTCATGACTAATACATTCCCTCTTGTTTGTTGCAGGATCACTTAACTGTCAAAAACAAGGATAACAAATCAATGACATGGGCAAAAGCAGAGACGCTCGATCAAATCCCTAATCCTTGGTTGATCATTCATGTGTCATATCCCTAATCAATAGGGACAGCCATCGACACCCCTTTGTGAATAACCATTTTGATGTTCAAAACTTAACAATACTATTCTGTTGACCCTTAAGGCTACCAAGAAGGTCTTTTCGAGTCAAAACCATTCACTTGTTTTGAAAAGTTCAAACTCCATCATATTCAAAATGTTGCATGTCATTTCCAGATGAATTACGCATGATGATTTCGTCTGTCTAAGTCACTTTGATTCCACTTGAGGATTATTAGAATAGACTGGCTAAGTAAAGAATACAAGATTGATTGGGCATCTGGATGAGGCGCGTCGGAATGATGACAGGCAAGCTATATCCTACACACAATCCCCCATCTATACACTTGTGAGATGAGTGCAGAAAATTCCATGACTACTGGGGTAAAGAGTTCTCTCGCGAATAGTACGATGATCAAAGGTGAGAGGCATTCCATTGCTCACTTTGAGCCCCATACACTGACAAATTTCTGCTATACTCCCGACAAAGAACCACCCACCTTTGGGGCAAGTCGAAAGCAAATCAACATCACAAGGTGAGAAGGGGATAGAAATTTTCTTGCTTGCACTTGCATCAATCTTCGAGTGTCTTTATTGCATATGAACACTCGCGTTAATTTAAGTGCCCTAGAGTCGTGAAGAGCAACTCTTTATTTACGCACTTGTATCCATTGTACAACTCAATTGAGCCCGTAAATTCACCCTCACATGGAGGCAAAGCGAAGCCACTTTGTCGTTTGAGCAGCATAATTAGAAGTGCCAACAAAAGATGAAAACTCCATAGTCTAACAAAGGCATTTGCTTGAACTTGTCAAGACCGGTTCCTCAAGCAACAAGAAAAAAAAACATGGGCATAAAAGGTAGTGTACACTGGTAAAAGCAAGGTCAATGCCCATGAACGAAAAATTGAAGAGAGGAGTAGGGGCATGAGAAAAGCGGTGTGCCTAGTAAAAGCAAGGCCAATGCCCCAAACAAAAAACACAGTCATTTGTATTCCCAAGAGAAATTGTTGTTGTGATCCATAGAACCTTCATCGGACCGTGAGAAGAAAGACCGGTGACAAATGCCAAGACAGTCACCAACTCTCACCCTCTTACATGTGAGCCAAGTCTACGTTGCATTCCCATTGTAAAAGTCTCTTCAGACTAGGGGCACTTCAATTAACGCAGGATTTCATGTCTATAAACATCGCTCGAAGAAGTACGAGCAAGATTACTCTATCTCTTTTCGCAGGGTTCTTGACTTGTAAACCCGGAGACGATCGTGCAGCATTTTTTGTCCATCAGCTTTGACCTCGACGGTCCCATTTGATGAGCCAGCGACCAAATCTTCGTCACGGTTTCAACAAAGACCTCTCACATTGGTAAAGTCGTGCGGTGCGAGAATACTCGGACCTGGCGACATGATGACGGTGAGATAGTGTGGTCCTTATAAATCCTGCATCAATGGTCGGGATAGCCTTTTCCATGAGAGTGAGCGAAAAGTCCTTTTAGGACCGAAAGTCCCTCATCGGCATGCTCAAGACATCTACATTCTAAGTAAAGGTTGTCTTTCAAAATCTTCCCAGTGGAAATCAAAAGATGCAAAAGCGACAAAATTATCATGCATGAATTTCATTTGAACTCATGAATTTACAGCATATACAATCATGAGTGCATCTTACGTGCAAATATGAGACCTACTCTTAGAGATCGAGATATTGCCAGGTAAGCATATCTTTATCCCCATTTGTCTCAAGGTACCTATCACCTTGTCCAGTACTCTCTTCTTGACACTCGACCTATTCGAGTCGTCTCTTGAGTTTGGGTGCTTGCAATTGTCTCGGTATCCCGTTGTCTCGAGTACCCACCACTTGCAGGGTACTCCCTCTCTTAACGACACTCGACATTGTTCGAGTTGTCCCAGTATTGATACTTGTGTGACCAAGTATCTCTTGGAATACCTCTTTGCTGTCTAAGTATCCCCATATCGTCAAGTACCCACCGTTGTCTAGGTACTTCCTTTTTCATGACACTCAACTTGCCCGAGTTGTTCCCAAATAATAGCAAAATTCAAGCATTCCACTGCTTTGTGTGCCTGCGCCTACCCATGTATGCTTTCTTACACTTGGACCAACTGAGTGGTCCCAGGTTGTATCATTAAATACTTGTGTTCGTCCAAGTATTCCGATTTTGTACACTGTGGCTATCGGGTGTTCCACCCCTTTTAAGTGCTGCGGCCACCAAGTAAGCCTCATGCTACATTCAAGTTTATGTTACCGGGAGGTGAGAAACCTTCATGAATATGCGGGGCACGTCCTCGATATTCCAATTACCAGAGGTGAGAGACCTTCATGAATATCCAAGTGCGTCCTCGATATTCCAACTACCAGAAGGTGAGAGACCTTCACGAATATCCAAGGTACGTCCTCGATATTCCCCTTTACCAGGAGGTGAGAGACCTTCATGAATATGCGAGGCATGTCCTCCATATTCCCAATTACCAGGAGGTGAGAGACCTTCACGAATATCTCAGGTACGCCCTCGATATTCCCAATTACCAGGAGGTGAGAGACCTTCATGAATATTTGAGGTACGTCCTCCATATTCCCAATTACCAGGAGGTGAGAGACCTTCACGAATATCTCGGAGTACGCCTCGATATTCCCAATTACTAGGAGGTGAGATACCTTCACGAATATCTCGGTGCGCCCTCGATATTCCCATTTACCGGGAGGTGAGAGACCTTCACGAATATCCCAGTACGCCCTCGATATTCCCATTTACCAGGAGGTGAGAGACCTTCACGAATATCCCAGTGCGCCTCGATATTCCCAATTACCGGGAGGTGAGAGACCTTCATGAATATTTGAGGTACGTCCTCCATATTCCCAATTACCCGGGAGGTGAGAGACCTTCACGAATATCCCAGGTACGCCCTCGATATTCTCATTACCAGGAGATGAGAGACCTTCATGAATATCCAAGGTACGTCCTCGATATTCCAACTACCAGGAGGTGAGAGACCTTCACAAATATTCAAGGTACCCCTTCGATACTTGTGATCATCCAAGTATCTCCAAAGAGTTTGTACTGTGATAGTCCAGTACCCCTTGATATTTTGTGATCATCCAAGTATCTCCAAAGAGTTTGTACTGTGATCGTCCAGTGTACCCCTTCGATACTTGTGATCATCCGGGTATCCCCCAAAGAGTTGTACCTGTGATCGTCTGTACTATCTCCCAACAAACGAGATGCCACGAGAAAAAGGACATCTCCCGTCACGGCGGCCGAAGAATGGTTCGGGTCCTAGAGGAGCAATCTCCCGTCAAGGCAACCGAAGAAAGGTTCGGGTCCTAGACAAATCATTGATTGTTTTAACAGCGACCGAAGAATGGTTCGGGTCCGAGACAAACCACGGTGATTACTCCAATAGGGCGACCGAAGAAAGGTTCGGGTCCTAGACAAACCATTGATTATTTTAACAGGCGCCGAAGAATGGTTCGGGTCTTGAGAAGCAATTTCCCGTCACGACGGCCGAAGAATGGTTGGTCCGAGACAAACCACGATTACTCCAATAGGCGGCCGAAGAATGGTTCGGGTCCGGAGGAGCAATCTCCCGTCAAGGCGACCGAAGAAAGGTTCGGGTCCTAGACAAACCATTGATTGTTTTAACGGGCGACCGAAGAATGGTTCGGGTCTGGAGAAGCAATTTCCCGTCACGGCGATCGAAGAATGGTTCGGTCCGAGACAAACCACCGATTACTCCAATAGGCGACCGAAGAATGGTTCGGGTCTGGAGGAGCAGTCTCCCGTCAAGGCGACCGAAGAAAGGTTCGAGTCCTAGACAAATCATTGATTGTTTTAACAGGTGACCGAAGAATGGTTCGAGCCCTGGAAAAGCAACATCTTCATATCACGAGTAAGATGACGCATTGATACTTGCCAAACTCGGGTTCACACCTATCTCACTCACTCCGGTAAGTAGCTACGGGTAGCTTCTTATCGTCTTAGTATTTGTAATGTTATATTGCTCTTTTTCATAGGATAATAGGTCCCAAGTAAAATATAATCATTACGCATGTATGGATAAAGTTTAGGCATCAGTTTGTCTTTGAATGCAACCTCTGCAAGCTCACCTTCAAAGAGGGGCAGCTGTTGACGCTTAAAATTTACTATTAATTAATTAGGTTTTACTTTATTTTACTTTATTTTTTATTTTATCTTTTTCGGATAATAAATAACGAAAAAAAACATAAAAAACAAAAAAGCAGCCCCGCATGAATCTTCGGCCCATCATCGCCTCAAGCCCGGCCCCCCGCATCGTCTTCTTCCTCGCGCCCTTTGGAGAGCACGCGGGCAGTGCGGCGCCCGGAGAAGCATGAGCGGATGGCGGTCGCGTGCGGAGCGAGAGGGCGAGGTGGCGTCGACGGGACGTGACCGGAGCGCGCGATGATGGCGAGATGGGACGGCGGTATCCAACCGGCGGGTCGAAGCCTCGCCACCGGCCGCTCCCGCGCCTATAAATAGAGGGGAGCCACCGTCGACGAAGGGACACGGACGAGGCCGAGAAGGATCGAAGCTGCAGATCCTCGAAACCTCCCAGAGAGACTTCGAAGGGGGCCGAGGGCGAGCACGCCGAGATCCAGGTCGGCTGGAGAAGCTTGAGCACGAGACGAGACGCGCGGAGGAAGGATAAAGGGAGAGGGATTGAGGTCGCGACCCTTGGACACCCCCGAGAGACTTCGGGGGCCGAGGCTCGCGGCTTCGGATCCAGGCTTCGTCGGAGTAGAGAGAGAGAGAGAGAGGACGCCGGAGAAGAGGAGATTCGCGTGGGTCTCGCCGTCGCGCCGCCTTTTGTCGGCGCGTTGCCACGAACGAGGTATCGTGATGTCGTCGTCGCCATCTCCCTCTCCGTAGTCCGAGTCATCGTTGCCGTCGCCGCCGTTGCCGCCGGAATGCTCCCGTTTCCCCCTTTCGGCGCCGCGGATTCGCAAACCCTAGGGTTTGCAAACCTTAGGATTTAAACAAGATTAGGTACCGAAAGGGCATTAGTGATTAACTAGTGTAATCAAGTCCCCGATCCTAATTTCTCGGTTGCGAGAGTGAGTATTTCTCCCGATACTTCACTTGGGTTTCTAATCAACCCACCCCAAATCGATTAGTGGCGACTCCAATTTAAAAATTAATTTACAGGTTAAAAACTCAGACCATTAAGTCGTGAATTGGTGGACTTGGGAGAGTCCGGGCTTAATAATTTCAGCCGAGCCATTAGCCTCCTTAGGCGTTCGTACCCGATTGCGGCGCCAAAAAAAAAAGAGGTCGCGACAATTATCATCCGAATCCCAAGTAAGCGTAAACTAGATTACGTCGAAGATATTAGTGAATAATGGAGTTGGACTTAAACGGGCAACCAAGGTAAGGTGGAGAATTTGTTGTTGAGACGATCCGTCGTACTATAAGAAATCGAAGCAAGTTAAATCATCTTGGGGGCAAATTCTAGCAAATAAGCAACCATTATTTACATAATATATAGATATAGAAAATACTGAATTGCTATACAAAACTTTTGTTAGACACATTAAAGGACAGCTTGAGTGTTGTGATCACGCAAGACCATTGTCGCTTGTTCTAAAAATTTAAACGGTAAATGATTTTGTGGTTTAACATCGGTTGTTATAATACTCCTCATCAAACCTTAGACTTTTGCTTGAGATTTAAGCATGAATATACATAATATGGAAAGAAGGGCTTTAAATGAATTGAATTTAGAATTTCTTGATTTGATATTATGTAAAATTCGGTGTGGCTATCTTATTTATTTTAAAAGCTTAAACTGCTAAATAAAGATGTAGCTCGATATTTTATAATTCTAACACATGCCATCTTTAATCTCAACCTGAATAACACACCTTTCTTATCATGACCGGATGGAGATCTAGTGAGATACATGAAAGTTTGCTTGAGATACCACCTTCAATGTACAAGAATTGCAAAAGAAAAAAACATATGCTGGATTATGTGTTTTAATTTAAGTTAAGTAAATCAATTTTAAATATAAATTTTAGATATTTGATTATCCAAAGAGACAAAATAACCTAAACAAACATGTGAAATTATAGCTGTAAGCGCTTCAAACGCTATCATTTACATTATAATATTTTAAATAGTCACCGATAGAAACGAATAAAAAAGAATATCTAAATAGTTTATTAAAATATCTTATATTCGAGATGTAGTTCTCGTTATGGGTGAATTTGTCATATCATTTCTTAGCTGGGTATCCTACATATTCAAATGGTGACAATAACATCTCTCCAACAACTATTTTACCGCTGTTTCATCATAAGCTAAGGTGCTCTGCTTTTTGGCGGGAAGAAATAGATAACGTGCGCACATCTCCCATAAATCTTGTCAACTTGCTATAGTGGGACAAATAGAATATGTTTCCATATTAGCACGTGTATACTTCGTTATCATTTGGGCATGTTTAGATAAATCTGGGGCACTCAAAACTTTCACAATATATAAATGTTAGATAATCCATAGGCTTTAATTAAACATTGATTTCTGAATACAACGAGTTGTAGTTCGTTGGATTCGCCTCAGAGCATAATAAGGATCTTTTCTTTCAATGAGCATTCTATTTCGTCAACATCCAATCGGATTGACTTTTCACTATAAACGGAATGTTTCTGAAAGTAAACCAGTATTGTAGACAGCCCAAATGTTCATGTGTCAACGACATCTAAGACTCTTCATAGTAAAGCGAAAAGAAAGACAAAGTGAAACTATACAATGATGGGTCAAGACAAAGTGATAATGTGATAAAAGTGTGCTTGACAGACCATTCCGTAAGATTTTCATGGTCTAGTTTGTCTGCTGGTATGGAAGGAAGAGGCACCATAGCTGTAATTAGTCGATTGCTCACTAGTCTCAATATCACCAAAATTTTGTTCATCTTCGACGATTTAGTATATATTATGCAGAGGCCAAAGAGAGTAAGGCTTAGTGTGACCTTAGATGACCAAAGAGTGTGATAACAACAGAGAATGGTCAAAAACCTAAATGCATTTCATACTATGAAGAGTGAGGTAAAAACATTCAATCACAAAGACCTCGGTTGAGATAACAAACCGTGCAAATCTATCGAGTAGGAAAATGAATCTACGATAAATCCTTTCTCACGGAACGTTTTTAATTCAGGAAAATGGCGAACGACCAGTGAAATCTTTGGGGATATCACGTGGCTGTCCCAAGTATGGTTGTGATGGGCACCACAAAAAGTTTCCCTAGTTCTCTCTAATCTCTAGCACTAGAAGACAATGATGAACAACCCACCCATGCATGGCTACGCTGGTTGAGGATTGGCCTCCTGACCCTGAGGTTAGGGGTTCGACTCTCGTTTGTCACAACTCCCAGAGTAGTTCCGTGATTTAAGCAGAGGGCCTCAGCGGTGGGTTCTTTGAGTTAGTCTTCTTTGAGATTTACGTCTAAATAGTGGCGGGGTCCCGGCAGCGGGTTCTTGGGCCAGTTTCCTCCGAGGTTTACTTCTAAATAGTGACTTGCGACGACGTTCCGACGGTGCCACCGGGCATCGAACCAAAAAAAAAAAGACAATGATGAACGACAGAAAGGTGCCGCCTCTAATGAACTTATGGGGACAAATTTGTCGCCCCCGATGCGGGTTCATCTTAATATATATAAGCTAGTTTCAGTCCGAGGAGTTCTTATCTCTGTGTTTAGGAAGGATGACGTGGATGGAAAGAACATAAGTTAACATATATATCAATGATTGAAAAATTTATTTGTCAACTTGAACATTTCTTAAAGGTTTTATAAACTTAGAAATAAAAATGAACTCTTTTAAGACTAGCTCGTATCGTTTCTGTATTTCTTTATTCATTTTTTTTTTATATTTATTCTAGGCAAAATAGTAACTGAAACCTATCAGTTTGGCCAGTAGCATAGATTCACTCATAAATTTTCCTGTAGAATATTTACAAGCTTAGCGCTAGTGGCTATTATCTTAAGCTTTTATTCTTATCCTCTGTATTTGATTTTTGTTAGCTATATTAAATCACCTGATTTTTTTTAGGGGTTTGAACATGTGGACGATTAAGGTTATTGGAGATTATTGAAACATTTTTTTTTTAATAAATATGCAAATTTGAATGTATTTTCTTATTGTATGATGATGATCTACACAAATATATATATATATATATATATATATAAAGGAAAGACAGGAAAAATGGGTTCTCTATATATAATAAGGTGATAGATTTACTCGTGACTATTGGTGAGAGAGACTATACATAATTAATTTTGCAAAACCCGCCATTGATTTTGACCAGAGAATAATTTAATCAAACGTGCCTGAAATTGAGCTGACCTAAACCTGAAAATGCTCCCAGAGTGCAAAGACTTGCTTTAACCACGTTGATCACTGTAAAAGTTCCCAAGATTGATAAGATATCTGTGATA
The DNA here is from genome assembly GCF_016545825.1 of Eucalyptus grandis. Classification (NCBI taxonomy): domain Eukaryota; kingdom Viridiplantae; phylum Streptophyta; class Magnoliopsida; order Myrtales; family Myrtaceae; genus Eucalyptus; species Eucalyptus grandis. Next base: position 19,278,769 of record NC_052620.1, read on the forward strand.
AATAAAATCCTAACTGTAAATAAAAATATAAAGAATAGCAACTTGTTATCTTGGTTTTGCGTACTTAAATGCACCACAACATCAATGCTCGTGCCAAAAGAGGAAAACCATTGTTTATGAATATGTGGATATCGAAGTACATCAACTGTCTGAAGTGGTATGCCTCGACAAGTTGCATGGTTTTTAACTGGAAAATTATGGATAGACCTGCATGAGAGCTGATTACTGGGACATGTTTATAGTAACTAACCGTAAAACACGATAAAATTGAGTATAACGAGAAATATGCATATCCAGTTTTTAGAAATTTCACTGAACGAAATACCTAACAACGTCGGGTACTGAGCTCGTGCAAGGTTATAACTTATTATGTTCATAGTTCATGCGTAATTAAGAGAAATAAAAGATGAAGACATGACTCCGTGCACAAGTCAATTCGGACGTTTATTTTCTTTTTTACTCGCAAATTTGTGACACTGACATTTGATTTCTTCTTTTTTAGGCGTGAAACTTTCAAAACCCTATTCCAACGTACAAATATTGATATTATAATCGTTTACAGTATATTATTTTTCAAAATTAAACAGCATTTCTATTTTTAAAATTTTTTCCTAGTTTTCGAGGAAAAGTCAAAAAATAACAAATAACAAATAACAAATAATATCTTGAGCTTTCCTGAGCAGCATTTGTCCCTATGATCGTGATGGTAGGAAGAACTGTCTTGCCTTATCGAGGGAGGGCGCACTGCTTGTTCTCTTGAAAATGGGTAAATTGACAGTGTCTCCTCTTCTTTGCGTTTTTAAAGACAAAAGCAAAGATAATTATCCAAAACCGAACAAACAATCAGCATCGACAAAAGCAAAGATAATGCTTGTACAGTCACTCGAGAAATTATTTTCCGGAGAGATGTACTCATTCAATGATAAAAGTAGGTCTAAGTTATTTGTTGATGATGTTCTAAATACTTGTTCGTGAAATTACTACAAAATCAAAACTCAGGACGCAGTTGCAACTAAGGAAACCATTCTTCAAAAGATCATCCAAAGTCCAATGGAAGTACATCAACCGAGCTCTCATAGATAACACTACGTGGGCCATTATACTTGTGATTAGGTCTCGACATGATATAATGTTGCATTTTAATGACCAAAATCAAATGGGAAATGGGACGGAAGACTAAGCTATCTATGTTCACATTTTCATCTAGAGAGGCAGAGAAATTATTCTACTATTGTCGTACTTGTCCAACGTAAATTAATGCGCGTTCATTGAATGTTCTCCTTTGCTCCAAATCAGCCGCCCACTAAACTTCTATTACCAAAATCTTAATCCTTCTCCATCTATATCAAACTAACAAAAAGGACATACATACAAAGACATGAACGGTGTAGTTCAACCAATCGTTTACTCCAGATGGAAATAGTCCTTCAACAATCCCCTTCTAAGATTTTTTTTTTTTTTTTTGATCGAATCCCCTTCTGAATTGCATGCTCAAAAAAGGAAAGTAAGTAACATATGCCCTAAACACAAACCCTAGATATCCCCCACGACAAAGCACAAGTAGTATGAAGATACAAAGCTGCATCACATGACAACCTTAAGTTTTCTTAAAAAACGGACGAGAATAAGACCAGAATAACCAGGTTCATAAAATGTCTCTTCACACCTAGGTTTGTTTGTATTTGCCATTAGGTCTAAAGTGGGAGAGAATAACGAGAATAGAGAAACTTCAAGGCCCTACAAGTCTCTAAATTGCATTTTTGTAGAAACTCTTGAGACCTACATCTCGTTAATTCACTACCAACTGTTATGGTCCCTTGACAAATGATTCTCGGCCCACAACGCACAATAGCAACCTGCATTTTGACGTAATGCACTCATCGCTGATTCGCTGGGATTGTTGGTAGCGTATAATCTCATCATCTGAAGTAATTTATGTGTCACCGATTCTCTGTCTGGAAAAGTCCCTTGTCACAACAGAAAGGAAGAGCAAACTTTTTCAAATTTCAAACTTGGCGTCAACTTTGGAGAAAATAAAGTATATGTTTATTCAAATATATAGGGACTTAATTAAACTATCGTTCTTGAGAGAACGGGGTACTTGGACGGTCAGAAACTTGTTCGAGGGAAATACCGAAAACCAACGAGCAGTTGCTGAATTGGAGCTCCGGGGAACTGTTAATACACTGGAGATTGCAGAGCTTGGGCTTCAAGTGGAGTTGGATCAGAAGACTGGAAGACCAAAGCTTGTAAATTATGCCTGAAAATGGTCAAATGTCTATTAATCCACTTGATAAGCATACCCTTTTCAGTAGTCCTTAAATTTTTCCACGATGTGTTTCTCTAATGTTTTAATCAACAGAAATTTGCTCTGTGGTATCCTGGGGGCAATTTTGCCCCTACACATTGAGGAAAGCGAGACTAAAGAAATTTTGATGAATTAGCATGTTCTTATAATATTTGTTTTGAAAGAGAATTCTCATTTTCACTTATAAAAATATGTTTTCAAGACTACAGGCGGTGACAATAGAGAGTTTCTCTCGTTTTTTTTTGTCTGTAGTAAAACTATACTCTTACTAAGGTCGGCGTCGTTAAGAAAAAGGGTATGACTAAGGAAGTATTAGAAAAGTAATTGTATGGTTAAGAAGTAGTCAATTAAGAGAGGATTACGGTGATTGCCGTTAGATAGTGTTGAGCAGTTTCTTTCATCTGTAGTTGGTAGCTATTGAGAATATTAGTTTTCAAAGATATAGAAACTTAACGCCTTGCTTCTTCTAGCTGATTTCTCAAACTTTATATGTGCATTGTTTTGTTGTTTCCGTGTTCCTTGAATGGTGAAACCTAGTTTATCTCGACTTATAACCTGTGCCACTTTGTTATTTTCATTAGTTCTAGGACACTTGTGTGATGCGATCTTGTGGGTTAATGGCATAAAGGCATATCAAAGCAGAAGCATACAGTATCCAGCTGGCCGAATCATACTTATAGAATGCTCTATATGGTAATGCGCTAATAAGGATGAATTTATCTAACAACTCTCAGCAGAAGAAGACTTTCCAATAGGAGGGGCAATTCTACTGGTTGGGCTGCCTTTGATCTATAGCATCGACAAGGATATGCTCTTGAATCTGAAATTGAACACAATCCTTTCCCACCAATATCAATAGCAATTTCTCGCAAAACCCCTGTCAGAATCTTCCGGGGAACAATCACTCTGATAAGAAGCCTTTTTCGGTAGTTCTTTGGTCTTCTGTAGATTTTCCAGGTTTGGCACACAATGGAAATAAAGAGCAACAACTGCTCTCTGATGATTCTAGTGAGGTACAAGGTACCAATAAGAATTTGATACAAGAGAGCTCACAACAAAACCTAAGAAGCTGAAGGAACTTCATTTCTGGGCTGAGAATGAGTTGATTGTGGGTATTGTTGAAGTTCTCGACAATGATTTTTGTGAAGGCCTCGACTTAGCTGAAGGTATGCTATCTGCTGGGCTCTTTGAAGGAGATCAAGAACGCAAACGGGCAAAACAAAATACTTTCTTCTCGGAATTCTTACCATGATGAGTTACTGAGGAACAAAGATTTTCTTCAGGGAAGAATGTGGACTTTTCTGATGGCACTAATGCCACTGACACTCTTTAACACTGATTTTAACAGTGTCAACAAATATATGATGGGTGAAAAATCTTTCGGCGGGGGGACTTAGGATGTTTTCACCGGAACAAGGTTTATTTTTGGTGCATTTGAAGTCTTTACCCCTTGAGCCAAAGTGGGGGGAGAAGGACAAGAATGCAATGTGGTTTTGAGGTACCAGTGTTACCCTACTTGAATCCTCATTCTTTGTACAGTTTACACTTGCTTTCTTTACTTTGTGCAATCACTCTCATACTTAATTAATCAACCGTTGTCTTCAACTTTCAAGTATTTTTAGACTTAAACTTGGTATCTTGGCATCCAACATTTGTCACACTAATTGAGAGAATACTTATTGGCGGTCAACATATTTTCCCATCATATATCTGCTTGTGCAGTTAGGACTCCAAGAATGATGGTTCAATCATCCATTTTGAAGAAGGATGTTCCATCCTAGAAAGAATATTTGAGCCTGAGAATATTTACAATAGAGTGAAATTGGGATCCGCCTTGCTTAACCATATCAGTAAAAAGTGAAATTCTCAGATCTAACAAAAGTTACATGCAACAGTTTTAAGATGTATCTACAACTTTCATGAAGAAGTCGAAGCCAAAATCCGATTCAAACATCGCATGCAAGCCACTACAACATTCTGGGTCAGACTGTTTTCTCGAGAACAGTTTACTACTTCAAAACAACACTCTTAAAACTTCGGTTTTTCACACCCTAGACATCCAAAATTCATTGTGTAATTTAAGAGGACTTCCGTGATCTCTCCTAAAGGGAAGATTTTGTAGCAATAACTTTGTACATGTAATCTTTTTGTGGTTCATTTTCTTGTGATGATTTTAGTGGCATGTATATAGATTTTTTATTACAACCCAATTTATGTCGAAAAGGAATAACATATAAATTGTGCCCGGTTGTGTTTGACTATCCATTTTTTTTTTTTAATCTCGTTACGTTTTTCATCTAAAGTTAAACGATTGAAAATTCATTTTATCCTGAAAATCATGAATTTAACTTCCTGAAATATGCCCTGAGAACAGCGCAGCACAAACATGCTTTACTCCATCGTCATAGACCTCCGACCACCACAGGACTCACCTACACTCGCTGACCGCCACGCGAACACACTCAAGCATATAAAAATCAAAGACAGAAAAAGAAACAACACGCGAGAGAGCATATGTTAGGACCGGGTATACAGAACGACGAGAATCTTTCTCTCAATCATCAAATAGAGCTCAAGGCCTCTGTTTCCTTCGTAAGCGATAGAAACAGAGCGAATGGAAATTACCATGGTGATTTGGATTTCTAGCCTCATCCGCTGAGCAGATCGGAGAATGGAGGTCCTAGACGTGTCAGCAATGAAGATGGGCACCGGCCAAGGAGCTCCGAATGGAACGGAGTACTTCAAACTTCCCACCAGAAAACAGGGCAGAAAAGAGGAGTTTCGGCGCGGGCAGTGGGAGTGGCGGAAATCGACGGCCACGGCAGATTTCTGGCGATTGAGACCGACGAAGAACACCTGTGAATGAGAGAAATCAGTGACAATCTTTCATTAGCTCTCGGCTCCTCCCGAAATCATGCTCTTTTCAGGTACACGTGTAATTAAAATCCAGGGAATTGTTATACACGTGCAATTAAAATCAAAGTACAATTTTTTTGGGAAAAATTCGGGGCAGACAACAATTCGTGGTTAATTCGGAGATTGACAACAAATTATTTTTCAGAATCACTCGTCCGAGTAAACACTCAACGGTCACAACGGTCACAATGGCCACGCAGTCGCTACTTGCCCTAATATTTCCTAATTTGAAACTCCCGGATCTCACTGATGATACACTCAGAATTCTCATCTTCTTCAAGTAATTCCTAATATTTCCTAATTTGCAATCGCATCAGCTTTCTTCTTCCCCTCCCTCTCACCCCTTCTACGTCGCTCTCTCTCTCTCTCTCTCTGTGAAAACCCACGATCATCATCTTTTCGTCTGTTGATCTCTTCATCACTTGGCGATAATGGGGTATCAAAGTTTTCCAGCGGCGACAGTCTATTTTCGGTCTGCAAAGGAGAGAAAGATGGAGTTCGATTTCTCATCTCTTCATCTCTTGGCGGACGCAGCTTCATTGGTCTCCAAAGGAAAGCTAAGTCTCGCGGCTCCCTTCTTGGATCGTGATGATGAGAAGAAGTTCACCGTCATGACCACCAATACTTTTGGGTCAATCGGTATTGGATGGACCGTTAAGAAGAAGAGATCACCGCGAGCGCGAAGGCTGACAATCCACCCCAGAAGTCAAGTTCTGGTCCATTTGTCGTTGTCCAAAACAACAAGCAAGAGCCTTCTAGAGTTGTCGCTGAGTACTGCAAGAAGCGTCCACGCACATTCGATTCCTCCGAAACCCAAGAATTGGGTAGAGTTTCCAAGAAACCCAAGAAAGCTCCCAAGTTGGATCTCGCTACTCTAATCGGATCAAGCGAATTGCCAACAAAGTACATGGACAAAATACGGGAAATGCATGGTCAAGATGTGACACTCGTCGTGGAGAAGACACTTACTGCCACAGACATGAGCCGCGGCCAAAGTAGGCTCTCTATACCCAACAAGCAGATGAGGCAAGGTTTCTTGAGCGAAGAAGAGATCCGAATCCTAAATAGGAAGGAGGGCATTAAGGTTTCCCTCATTGAGCCATGTCTCGAAGTTTCTCATGGGTTGCGACTCAAGAAGTGGAATTACACGAGCAAAAATTTTTCTTATATGCTGACGGAGAGGTGGAATGCAGTTGCGCATCCTTACATGCGGAATGAACTCATGAAGGATACCGTCATTCAGCTTTGGTCCTTCAGGGTGGATGGCAGCCTTTGGTTTTGCCTCAGGAAAGTTGAAGCACCAATGAGGCAATGGAAAGGATGGCTGTGATCTTCCTCCCGTTTCGTGAAGAGAAAATTCATGATATTTCTCTAAGTTCACTATGGTACATAACTAGTTAGCTTCACTTTTCTTATACTTTTTTTAAAATTTCGATGTCTAGGTAAATTCATTTTTTCTTGTTATTTCGGGACCGCTATTGGTGTCTCGATGAAGTTAGGAAGTGATAGCAATTGGCATAGTCCTCATAGATCAACAATGGTTGATCATGAGTTTTTTTATAGAGCTTTTTGTTGCTCTCGAGTTTCTCTTTTTTTGTATTTTTTGTTGGATTTTGCACAGGAAAGTGCATATGGTACTATGGAATCGATGATCATTGGAATGGCTATAGACACTAAACTGTCAATTTCCATATTGAGATCTTTTGAAAATTTTAACTATTTTTCATATGCCAATGGATGTCGTCATTAAAGAAATGTGCATGGTAAAGAACTCAAAGTCATAAAGATGACAACATAGTGGGTCAATAGATATAAAGGGTATTTTTAGTCAATCACAAGTTTAATTGACACTCATCAATAATTTGTGCAAGAAGAAGATTGACATCGGACAAACCAAATTTCAGAACTCTTGACTGACAAATTAAAATAATCCATTCCAAATAATATATCGACTCATCAATGGACTCATATAAATGCACCAACCAGAACAGACAATACATTATCAAACGCCCCTAAATTATGAAGGTATTAACTTGTCACAAACCAAACCACCTAGACCATATACATGAAACGTGGCATCAACATGCCAGTCTTTCCTATGAGATATGTCCAAACATGCCACCATCAATGTGGTAATACATAACAGAAACTGCCATGAACCTTGTGAAGGATGTAAAGTCAGTGTACATGTCTCTTAGTACTCACATGATCAAATTAGTTAACTGAGCTCAAAGGAGTAACAAAAACTCCGACTGTATATAGGCTACGAAATGCCATGTTGACTATGGTTAAAACCCTTTTAAATTACCTAGGCTTTTCCACGGGTAGAGTTGTCTAAATATCTATTTATGGAGAGTACACCAGAAGCTGTCTTCAAGCATCCAAAAATGGAAAATCAGTAATTCATGAGAGATAAACCACTAGAACACACATTGGAAGTGTCTAAATCCTTCGCTTCAGAGAAGAAAAAGTAGTAGCAGCAGCATCAACTTACGGTTTTATGATGCTTTTCCTTTTCTGAGTATTTAAGCTTGTTCTTTCTTTAGGAACCTTGGCTATGGGACTCAGTAACTCTGCTTCTTTCTGGTGTAGCGACACCACGGCTTGAGCTTTTGCTACAACCAATGCATCGTCATCTCCTGCAGGAAATATCATCTTTATTGCTCCACAATCTGCCAAAGAAGAAGTTAATAAGTTATCAACATTTAGGCAGCACCAGAGATGGACAAAACAAGTATGCCTGAAACGAAGGGCAAGAATGCCTGGAACAAATGCTTGATAGAAACATTGTGGGTAGGCATTCTATCTCAAGATAGTAGCCCAAGATCTCAATATCTCTGAATTTTTCAAAGTAGATATCCCTCTCCTCCTCAAGAGTATCCGCTGATGGCTTCAACTCTATTATATAATTTTTGTTGCCACTGCCAGAAATTACCCAACTTGCTCAACTACTTCTCAATTTAAGTATTTCTTTAGCATACGTCGAACCTGCACTAGTAACGGCTCCAGAGGTCTTGGCTTATTGGTAAGTCAAGCTTGCAAAAGGATCGACCTGACGCAGAGCCTCTTTACCCTCCTTGGAAGCCCTATCTCCAACACTAAAAGATATGCATCTAACAAAACTAAAACAACATCAATTTCAATTTTTATCCATTAAGAAAAATGAACAAGCATTGCATAAGTGACTAACCACATAGGAAGGCCCGTCTTTATCCTTGATCGTGGAATAAATCAAGCAACCTAGCATTCGCTGCTTAGCATACTACGATAGTTGTAACAACCGGAATGTTACGTGATTGAGACATTTGATCAAACAGTTCAGCTGCAAGCCCTTGGTTCAGGGCATTGTTTTAGACCGATCAACTGTTTACCTCGTCCCTTTCTTTTCCTAACACCTCCCCAAATGACATGAACCAAACACGAGGAACTTTAAAAGGCTGACCAAATTTCTGCTTCAAAAGGGCAAAAGCTTTCCTCACGAAAACAACCAAAAAGAAAACCCATCAAGAAAATGAAGCCCGAGCGCAGCGGCATTGCCAATACAAATGAAGAACAAAACACAGAGAACCAACTGCTGTGCATCTCTCTCTCTCTCTCTCTCTATCAGGTTAATCTGTCTGTGTGAGCGCGTGATGAAGTGAAAGAGAAGAGAGATTCAACACGAAGCAGGAAGGCGGGACGTGCGAGCGACACTTCCATGTTTGGAAGAGTCCTCTAGAGGTGGTGAAGATTCAAGAAACACAACATTCTCTCTGCCATATGGAAAGGCAGGACAGGGGGTGTGGAAATTGTGAAAAACTATTTCTGAAATTACTTTTTCGACCTTATCTTTGTAATTTTATTATTGTCGACTGTCACCAATTTATGCCTAAAATAGCCATTTAATAAATGAAAATTCGAATAAGTTATTATTCTTAGAAAGTTTTTTCTCAGTTCAGTTCAAAATACTCCAAGTTTCAAAGAAATGGTGCCCCCTCGCGTTTAACTATACGTAAGGGAATTATTTTGTTGTGATTTTGATAAGAGACAAGGATAGTGTAGTAAATTCCGCTTGTTAATGTGCCCACTCTCTACCGTTTCTTCACAAGCAGCTGAAGATTAAAAATAAAAAAATGGTGGGCCCGGTGAAAATCTGTTCTTCATATTTTCCTCCCCTAAATTTTCTCAAATTCTTTTCAGACGGCGGTTTTTCACATTTTGAAATGAATATTTGCAGAGAAACTCATTTGGCAAAACAAACAAAGAATTTTTTAGTATTTAATACCCTACGTATATAATTGTTGGGTCTATCGTTACCAAAAGAAATTTTCTTGGGCCGATATTATTGTCTAGGTGACTAATGTTACAATAATTTTTTTTTATCTTGAATTCTTTTGTTGGTTAAAAGGCCGAATGAAAGACGCAACTCTTGATACCAATACACCTTGAAGAGTAATGAAGGGGAAAAAAACCACTAGCAGCCTAATTACAATATTTTGTTTGACGAGTTCATGCAGCACTGTCACTTGTCGTTATTTGTACTTAGGTGGCAAAAACTACTAAGTTGACACGTTTTCGGAATGTCCTGTGTCTTTTCCCACTAGTAACTCTTACCGTGCGGCTTCTTTCTAGTTCACTAAAATCACAAAGTCATTGAATTCTCAACATAATTCTCTGCACGAGACTGACTACGAACATTGAATTATGAATTGACAATATGAGACGAAGTTCTCCAGCTGGCCGATCCATAATTCACATGGATGGGTTGAAGAATTGTGTATAGATTGGTGCAGTCGCAGAACTGAATGAAAGTCAAATACTGTAAACAAAAAATGCCAAATCAACACGAGTGATTTTGCTTTAAATATCTAGTCTTTGAAAGCCAACTTTGAACTTACTTATCATGATAGACAAGGTTGGAAGTGAAAAAGACGGAACTCGAGAATTCCAAATAAACCTTAGTCCATTACTATATATCGCAAATTATCTACAAAATATGATACGATAGATTCATGGTATGAATTTCAAGTGGTCAAGGTCAATCGCAAGTTAAGAAATGCATGCGCATGAAAACTTGTATTGTACTCTGTATGCGGGAATCACATCGAGTCTTTAATTTTCATATGTCATTGATCACAAATAACATGGAAGCATGAACAAATTGAATGATTTGAGTAAGATATAATTGCAGAAGTAAAACTTAAATATAAAGAGTTGCGTGGTTCAGAGGTTTGCAAACTACTAAGGGAGAGATCGATAAGATGGTTCCACTATAATCTGTAGAGATGAGACTAAAATCACTAAGTTACACCCACTCTTAACTGTTAGACATATCCTAAATTAAATCTAAACCCACAAGAATTAGTCACAAAGAAAGGAGTTTTCTCACGCTCTCACTCTCTTAATCCTTTTATTATAGTTTTAACACATATTAAGCACACTCAATATAGCACTAGAGACTATATATATATATATATATTTGGTGTTTGTGTACGCACCCATGAAAACAAATATGAGCCCTTTTCCTGCGTCAACATGGACTTCATCATCAAAAAAGAAAGAAGTCTCGTGAGAAATTAATTACCCTTTTTTTCCATTACCCACGTTTTCATTGGCAAGAGTCCAGTTTTGGACTTCACTGATGTGGCCCATGTTCCTTGCGATTCAATTTTGGGTTAGTTTTCAAAGCAATCAAAATTAAATTCAAGCCATAATCAACAAATCTCTACTATGATAGAGAAGTCCAACTTCATCCTCATCGATCATCGATCAATCATTGTCTCTCCCGAGCCCATCTAGGCTCCTCATCCATTTCAAACACTAACCAGGTCCGAATAGTATTGGAACTTGATAAATGTGATAGGATCTTTGGCATGTCTGCCAAATTGACCACCATGTTGCACTTTCTCAATGAATGCAAATCTTTCCGACACAATCTCAGGTATAAAATTGTACTTGATATCAATGTATGTTGTTTGCTAGTGATACAATTGATTTTTGACCAAATGTATTGCACTCTCATTGTTGCCGTAAAAAACAATCTTCTACTACAATAATCCCCAACCATTGAGCAAATCTGTCAGCCAAATAAATTCCTTGATTGTCAACAAAGCAATTGCGGACTACAATTGTCACTACAAACAAATGATATGGAATACTTTAACAGGTTTGAGCAGCTAATAACACAAGTAATAAAGTGTTAACCTCTCAAGAAAATAAATACTGAGGTGTTACTTTATTTCATAATGTCACAGGATCATAATTTATCAATTAAATAGCAATTCATGCTTGTACTTTTGTTTTTTTCCAAAACATAAAGAAGAATTGCTTCCTCTTTTGACCATGTACTCCCTTGGAATTGGGCGTGGACTAAAGGTTTTCTTATATTTTTGTTCGTGATGGGGCAAACAGGTTGAGCTCGCTTTCAAATTTGCCGTACGCAAGGCAGAGATGGTCGCCTTTAATATATGAATTGTTTCTGAACACATGGACGACGTCCGCAAATTTGGATTTCTTGCCCTGTGCCAACGTCATCATGAAAAACAAGCACGTTTCATAATTGAATTTCAATTGATCATACGATAAGTCTAAGTCGTTTGACTCATGTTTGAAAATGAGCTGCCTCCACGTTCAACCCCTCCGAAACATCTTTGCACTCCGGTTCTTCATCCTTATCTGTGATGTATGCATAGGTTCAAGACGCGTTGCTTGCATGCTCATGCTTCCGAATTTACATATTTAAGTAATTGATTTAAAATGATTTACCTGAATTTTCGATTGTAAAATCTAAAAATAAAATACATCTTCACGTTCTTTAATCATGGAGTTTTGTATATTGAATAAGATAACACATAACCTTTTAATTATCTTTGTGTCCTAAAGGGATTTGCTATAATTAATTGCTATCATATTTACCATCTGTTCAATCTATCTTTAAGTTAGGAGCTTATTCAAATGGCAAGCCAGCATATGAAGCTATGTTTGGGTGTGTAAGGTGTAATCCATATTAACTTGTGCCCAGAAACGTTTCTTGCATAAGTTCTAATGCTACTCCACGCACTATTGACAGAAAAAGCGTTCGAAAAAGTCGCCCTCCATTGCACCTGATTAGACTAACTTGAATTAGGACAGACCACAGGTATCCATCTTCCTCCGGCAGCGACCGTATTAACTAAATAATAACAGTTTTGCTCCACCGAGATATTTGATTTAAACCCAATTTACCCTCCCCTTTGGCAAACATATACCTAGACACTTCACCTTTGCACACTTAGTTCTCAGATTAGCATTTTTTTTCTCAGTATAGACAAAAAAAAATTTGTTGCTGTAATTTCCCACCTTTAAAAATATTTTTGAACCTTCCATTAGACCTTAAAAGATATTCTTCCTTTATGTTTCTTTTATATTCTATTCTTTTTTTTTTTTTTTTGGTATCATAAGAGCAATTGCATAAAAGAAATTACAAAAAAAAAAAGAATTTCAAAACTCACTTAACCATCAAATCATGTACACTTTTGAGACTATTAGTACTTAAGGTTCTCTCCCTGTCCATGAGTCAATACTCTGGTCGACCTTCTAGATTTAACGTGCTATAAAGCCAAAAAAGAAAAGAAAAAAAATTAAAGCTCCACATTCTGAGTTATTGGGGGAAGTATGAAAGTGGTAAATATGCAAGAAACAACACCTCTTCATTAACTGTAGTGGTCTCCTTGTGAACTGTTCTTTTAAAGGTTCTGAATTTCCAAGAATTAGTACGTGGGACCGCGGATCGCGGTCGTTTGTTACTGCTCCGAATCTTGAGTATCTGCGGGAATTGAACGCGTTTTCAAAAGGCAAAAATATAGTCATTTGTTGTGTTCTGCGTGCCATGGCATATTGACCACGTTTATTGGGAGACTCTGCGTCAATATAGCTAGGACTTTCCGGTTCCCTCCAAAGGGGAAGCATGCTTGTTTATGTTGCCAGTTTGAAGGCCAGTAAGAGTCAATATTGCACAATTTGGACCTTTCATTATCAGATGAACTTTCTATCTTTTGTTTTGTTTTGGTGTTTTTGCCCTCTTTAGCTCTCATTAAGCATAAATGAGTGAATGCATCGGGGTTTTGCTTATTTGACTGACGTGCTCTCCATCAAGTAAATAAGTAAATTGGCTTTTGTGAGCTCTCTTATCCTGGTTCATATCTTAGGGAACCCATGAAGCTGAGAAAAATGTTTAGAACAACTTCGTTTACAAAAATGCTACAAGTTCATTTATTTAGAGAACTTCGTTTTTGTGCTTAACGTTTGTATTACATGCATGTATTTACTAGATGGGTGTGGTGGTAAGTCGAACATCACAAAATTAGAACGAAGGTAATTGTTATTATGATAAATAGGTCTAGAAATTTTTTGCCCTGCATCTTGAGTAATCCCCATAAGCCACAAATCAATAAGCACCATAGTCTTTAAACTGAAATAACGTTAGAAAAAAAAAATCTTCAATCACAAGCAAGAACTCACAAAACTAAATTCTATAAAAATGACCTAGAATAGTAACATGATTGTAAAAATAAATGCTTTTCTGGTGCACTCCATTAAATTTGGTGCCGGTCAATCGCCAACTCACTAAAATCATCTGTCTCCTCAACAACGGATTATAAGCACCATAAGACATTTTCTGTAATATCTATACGATTGCCATGGTCCAATTACCATACAAGACTCAACGCCAATGAGTCTCTCCTCAGAATCCAGCACATAACCCCGGACATAACCCGGCACACTTTTTAACAGACTAGGGCTAACATTCAGAGACTCCGAACGCATTGAATTCAAGGCAAAGAAATTTTGTTGCATCCAATGTAGGAGATATTCCAACATAAAGAAACCAGAAGTGTCGCATTTACCTGGTTATTTCTACCCTGACTTGTTCCACCCTAGGAAAAGCTAAAGCTGTTCTACAATGTTTCACAGCTGTCATATGTAGGTATTACTTTTCACTATTTTGCTTTTGACTTCGCTGCTAACTTTCCATCTACTTCATTTGTTTAAGGCCATTATTGACCTCCACGAGCCGAGAAAGTCGGGTCACAATAATATAAAGAAAAGGCAAAACCCTTCGTCTAATTTCAAACACGGTGAGTACTTGGTGGGTTGCCATTCTCCCCAAGTTTCAAGAGCATCGAGAAAACTATGGTTATCTTCATCTGCTTCTAGAATTTCATTTTCTTCTCCTGATTTCACACTGTTATTATTTATCCCGCCGAATCCTGTCTTTATGCATTCTATGCACGAATGAAAGACTTCTCCCACCTCCAAGTCACATATTTTCATCGCTTCCACATTGTTGAGCCTTTGACATGGAAGTCCACCGCCAAAAAGCTACCAATCACAACTTGATCATCCATTGACTCTCATCCCGTGATTGATCTGCTGGCAACCACCCCCATTGCTCACATATGTCGCCTCACATTAATTACAAGTCAATCTAGAATTCATTATTGCTTATTTGATGATGTAAAACTTTCAAAAGTGATTCGCAATCGACAGAAATTAAACTGAATTACTTTACATTAAGTATCTGTCAATTCAGAATTAATAACTCACTCTTTTATTTAGCTGTCTGAGTTTGGATATTTATGCATTGAATTATTTTTTCCTTCTTTAGAACAATGCAACCATGGACAATGAAATACAACACTATCAATTAGCTTCTTTATTTAATTTTTTTGATAACCCAACCCAGGGGTATGACCATAACTAGTTAGCTATATGGAGGGGAAGTAGCACAGTAACCCGCTGCCACTATCCCCTAATTAAATTTGAGTTCTCCAAGGCAACAATTGAACTCGCAGCCATTAGTTATTGAGTCGAAAGCACGGGAACAACCTTGCCACTAGGTCAATTTGTAACAACCTGGTCTGACAAGGGTGAAAGCGATGGCTATGCGAGAGGGTTTGAACAACAAGTAGTTCCAAGCAAGCTTCTACGATGACTAAGAGAGGCAAGAATGAGCTGAATTCCACACCGAATAGACATATGTAGCACACAAGATGCACTTTTTACAATGTTTAGAGTTGGAACTTTAATGTTAAGCGTGCTCAAGTGAAATTGCTACTAGGATGGTGACCTCATGCAAAAGTGTGTACTTGTATGCCAAAATATAAAGCTATGAGACTTGTTATGGAATATATCAAAGCGGACAATAACTGAAGTGACTTAATTTAGGATGCACACATTCGAGGGAAATAGCTTCTTTAGCTATGATTTTTCATTTATATCTGTAAAATTTATTTGTGCATAATGTCCTAATTAAATTTGTGGAGGGGGACACTCTCATCAAACTAGAAATCAAAGACTACATGGGCCCAAGAGAAATTATATGTTAAAAGAGCTCTCATGACATTCACCTTAGTACAGAATTAATATAATTATAGTGTGGGTTTGGCGTGTGATCTAATTGTTCATTCAACGTCGCTTTGTAGGTTCCAAATTGATCACTTTTTAATAGCATTCTCCAGTCACAACTCGACAGTAATGAACTTACTATGTTATTGATACTCTTGTCATCGTTAATATTTGCCTTTAGCATATTCTTCAATAAAAGAGATGCGAGTTAATCACACGTAAATTATGATTGCTATTGTACTCTGTCACTTACAAAATGACCATTCACTAAAAAAAATTGTATTGGTAATAAATAAAAAAAGAACTGATGATTTAGGCCTATGAGTGACTTTTACTAAAACTTTGATTATTTTCGTATTTTACAGCATTTATAAGTTGGCTCCATTTAATGGACGTATCTGAGTTTTATTTAAGTTTGAAAGTAACGCTAGGAAAATTTTTGATTTGGAAATTTATTCATGCTAAAAATTTAGACAACGACAATCTATCATAAACAAGAGCTGTCTACCGTATTTGTTGGGACTAGAGTATGTTTTTTACCATGGGAAGGGAGTTTTTATATGTCAATATCCTAATAGCGTGGGGTCAGTCCACACTTTAAAATTTGATGCTAAGGATGCACGAAGACCTACCACCAAACGTTTTAGACTTCAATGCTGCTTCCAGGAAAAGCAAACCCCATTTCCTCCTTGGACCTGTCTGATTTGATTTTACATGAAAAAGCCCTTGAATACATGTGCGGCGTGCAGGACAAGTATAAATACAGAAGTCGCCCGCAGGAGGGCAACACCATTCAAAGCCGATAGAGCTGAAAAAGCATAAGCTCCCTGACCCATAATCTCTAGTAGCAATGGCCAGATTTCCCAGGGTTGACAAGAGCAACAGCAAGAAGACAGTGAAGACGGGCGCTTGGAGTGCGGAAGAAGACCAGAAACTGGTTGCTTATATCAAGAGATATGGCATTTGGAACTGGACTCACATGGCCGAACCCGCCGGTGTGTGTTTGTGTTACTTTATTATCTCTCCTTTGTTTGCTATCTGTTATCATTTCAAGAAACGGTCTTTTTATGTGGATTTGAGTCTTCTCGATTTAAGGCCAATCATCCGGCAGAAAGGGATTGGGTACTGCCTACAAGGATCAAAACGTGTCTTGGTGGATCAAGATTTTCACATTGAAAATTTCACCACATAGGTCACTAACCCTAGCATTGGATGTGCGTTTGCTCAGGTTTGGCGAGAACAGGAAAGAGTTGCCGGCTTCGATGGATGAACTATCTGAGGCCCAACATCAAGCACGGAAACATCACCCAAGAAGAGGAAGAAATCATTATTAACTTGCACCGAGTTCTTGGTAACCGGTGAGTAACTGTACTCATATAGCATGATTCTTGATTGATATTGATGACGCGCATGATAGGGGAATAAAATTGGAATGGTAATACAGAGAAAGACAGTAACTTGAGTCATAAGTGGGGTAATCCCCACAATCAAGAATCCAAAACCGTACCTTAGCGATTGAGTCTATTATTCTACTAACAAGCACAAACACATTGTCATTGCTCTCTGGAAATAATTAGGTATCTAATTCGCAATGTCCTTGTCGTAGTTGGGCCAGCATAGCGAGTAGACTTCCGGGAAGGACAGACAATGAGATAAAGAACTACTGGAATACTCGTTTGAAGAAATGTTTTCTCGTGGAAAATTTGCAAATGCCAACTGCATGCGATGTGAAAGTCAACTCCAATCACAATGATCCTTTATCTTGCCAAGATTCATCAATTGCCCTTAGTGATGCTACAAAAGCACAAAACCTTGGAACTCCTTGTGGAATTGATCGGATTGATGAAATTGACAAAACCCTAGTCAATGGCTTGGTCTCACTGGGCAACAAAACTGACAAAGTAGAAGGAAACATTTGGGAACAATTGGTTGCACTGAAGGATCTTTGCATATTAGAAGATTTTGAAGGTATATGCTCAAACTCAGGAACTGCATCTCCTGCTTTCGAGTGTATGTACTCTGAGCCAATGTATTTTGGTGAATTCTACGAGGATTTTGTCATAGATTTGTGGGGAAATTGACGATGATAATGTGCTCAAAATTTGTCGCAATATATAATCCTTGTGGTTTTCCTTTGTAAGGTCAGTTATCAGATTTGTAAGGCTAGCATGTTCCCGCTATGTAGTTTAGTTCGTCTAAAAATGTAGAGTCGTGAATTATAGCATGTATCGGTGACAGAGGAGAAATGTAATAAATGTTCTTAAACTATTGAGGATCATTTCTATGGAGATAAATCCTTTGTTTTGTGTTAAGATATCAACTCATCTCTTTGCAGCTGATTGTATTCTGGTTAAATTTATAAATTGACATCATTAACATCTAGTAAATTGGCAGTGCATGTGATCTAATGCCAACGGATGGGTTCAGAGATGTATTGCTATTGGTTTTGTCTCAGTATATTTTTGCAAAGTACAATAGTTTGAGCTCTAATGCCACTTGGTTGGGTTTTTAAGCTCTAATATTGCTCATTCATCTTTATGGTGATGGCATATAATCAACTATAACTATCATCAATTCTACCAAAAAAAAAACTATAACTATCATCAAGATAGACTTGCACTCAGATACATCTAAGCAAAATCTTTTCCAGATTAGGAAGAAGAGATTGAATGGATTTTGTGACATCTTCAAGAAAATTATCTCCTGGTGTGTTTTTGTGCCCAACTTTTGTTATAGCAGGAATAATAAGTTGCATTATGTTGGGTCTTGTTAACGTTGCCAAGAATAATTGGATGTTAAAGGTTCAGAGTTACTGCAGGTAAAGCTGAGCGAAACAATTTTTTGGACCATCACAGGGATTTGTGTTAGAATTGAGGCATTTGATAGAAATGACCTCATGGTTGAGGTATGATAGACTTGTAATACAATCTAACAGCAGGCAAATCAAGTATCTTGCCTCGCAGATTGCTTCTTAACAGCTCAAGATCTCTCTTCACTATACTGTACACACACTCTCTCTCTCTCTCTCCTCCTCCTCTCCCTCTCTTTCCCTCCGTGTGTGTGATGTTTCGTTCAATGACCCAAACTCAAGAAAATTATTATATGAGAGAGGCAGATGAAGGGGAGCGAAAGGCGAAACATCCTTGGTCTGAGTAAGATGGTGGTGGTGGTGGTGAGTTTGGTGAAGATGGTGATGATGATGGCAACTCCAATACTGATGGCGATGGTAATGAGTGGCTGATCAAATAGGGTATGGTGTCTTTCTTTTTTGTTTTGACGTGAACGGTTGTAAAAGAAATTCATATTGATGTCACTATCCAATTAGGATCGAACGATGTAACCAAAGACTAGCACTACAACGGAACACTGGACCTAAATTACAACAGAGTCGCATTCATGAATGCCGTCTCCCCTTCATCCATGTCTGGTGCATTCAACTATAATCAATTTGCCCATAAATCTATAATGAAATCATCATAGGATTCAACAGATTCTATAATGAAATCATCATAGGACATAGAATGGGTAATTTGCCCATAACTCTATAATGAGATAATCATAGGACATAGAATAGGTAGGAGCCCCAGACTCAATGAACATACCCTCAAATCTCTCTACAACGTCTAGATCTTTCAGAGGAAGAAACTGCTTGGATACACGTTTTTGCCCTTCACTTTGGTCAAGGTTTTTTTGTCATCATCAACTGCAAAGGAAGCCTGAGAGTTATGTGCATTAAGTGTTTGATAAGAATGTCGATGGTTTGTTGCGGTTTTGGCATAGATACTTCGAATATCGCTAGATCATGGTGGGGGTAAATGGTCCTTACGGGAATCAACTTTGATCTCAGGTGTCATCATGTTTGACTCTTGAGGAAGCTTTTCTTCAAGCGAGTGTTCCATTTTCTTAATTTCATTGTCCGTTGTTCCATGAAGTCTAGATGCTATTGCTGCCCACCTGTAACGGGAAAAGTGAAAGGCACCCGAAAAATGTTCCACCCTTGAGATCAATTATCTAGCGGCTCGAACTCATCATACAAAATGAACACATATCTTATCCTTTTTCTTGGATGGGTTACAAGCAAGATCTGGTGATAGCATGAACCGACTTCCCTTTATTTCATTGATAACTAATCAAGAAAGCTCTAGCTTGACAATCAGTAGCAGTCGTGGATCCTTCAACTCGGAGGCGAGATGAAAAAAAAATGTTGGAATCGATAAACCTTTGTGCTTCAGTTTTCATTACGAAATGAAATAGCCATAGGGCATGTCAAAATTATGTGAGAGCCAATTTATGGGGTAGAGGAAAACTGTTCTTGCAGCTATGAATGTTAGTATGATTACCAATTTCCCAGAACTCTGTGTAACCTGACGCTGAGGTCCTCCTCTTCTTTCCCACGCCTGACGTTGGGCCTCAAGTGGTTCATCCAACGAAGTCGGCGACTTTTCCCGTTTCTTGCTAAGCCTGTGAGTAAATTAAAATTCAAGACTCGGGTCAGTCACATTAGCATCTAATCTTAACTCAAAACAACCAGTCGTAGACTTCCTCAAGGATCATAAATAAAATCTAACCAGCAGGTTTAGCCATCTGAGTCCAGTTCCAGATGCCATATCTCCTGATGTAAGCGATTAGCTTTTGGTCTTCTTCTGGACTCGAAGTGCGCTTTTTCAGTGAGTTATTATCGTAGTCAATTCCTGGATGTCTCACAATTGAAATCGATCAATAGTCAGATATAAGCTGATGCTTCTTTTCTTTCCAAACTCTCTAGCTCTCCAACTTGTTTCGTCGGAGGAACTCACTCCCAGACACGCTTCTATATAGAATATTGATTTGGTCCCTTGGTAATTTCAGACTTCACATAACACATTAGGGTCTCGCGTCAATTTTATTTTATTTTTTTATGCAGATTATTATACGACTAAGTCCTTTAAGGTTAGGCCGTGCAACATGCATTATTCTAAATGTACAAGGAAAGAGCCATTGAAATGGCTTAAACTAAGCCGCCGCTTCGCTATTGGACGAGTTTTTATAATATTATCCTAATTTAGTCACGTGCAATTTCAATTGCCACTTGCATGTAGTCTTAACTCTTAAGACATAATTTGGTTGCCACTTGCATGTAGACCTAACATGGCTGATACAGCCGATTTTGTTTTCCCACTCTCATCCGAGAGTGCTAAGGTATATAATGTAATTTGCACCATTTTTTTTTTGTGTGTAATAAACTTAAACTACGTTGGTGATGCTATGTGGATCAATTAAATTGAAGTTCAAATAGTATCAGACGCTGGAAACATGTTAGAAAATCGAAAGGGTCCAAAAGTTTAAGCTCATAGAGGCCATTGAAACTCAATAGGCAAGCTCTACTTTAATGGAAACAAGTCAGGTTTTCCATGATTATTATTTACATGGGGAACTTACACTAGAAAAACATTAAATATTTTTTTTAAATCTATTGTATTGGTATCAATTTAGTTACAAACATTTCAATTAGATCAATTTAGTCCTAAACATTTTCATATTGATACCAATTGAGTATATTCAGCCAATTTAAGCCGAAAATTACTGACTTGGATGCCTACCATCTTACATGACAGGGCTAATACTAACATGGGCATTTTTTGAATTTTAAATATTTTTTTCCTTTTATTTTTCTTTTACCTTTTCTTTTATATTTAATTTAATTTTTTTTTTTTTGCTTTTTACTTAGTTCCCTCCGCTAGTTGCTAGCCCTTGTTATGGCCAACATAGTTCATTGGCTGTTGGCAAGGGTGAGGGCCGGGATGCATTCACTGGCCACAAGCGAGGCCAACCTCACTGGCCTTTAGCGAGGATTGGACAAGGCCGCCTCTCCCTCAATTTGACAAGGGCACCCTCGCCTGGCCAAGGTCCCTCATCAGCCTTTGATGAGGGTTGGACGAGAAGTCCCCACGCTAGATCTAGTGGGGGGCCTCGTTGGCCTTTGGTGATGGCTAGGGGCAGCATTACCTAACGCTTGCCAGCCCCCATCAAAGGCCAATGAGGGCTGACGTTGCTTGTGACTAGCGATGGCATCCCGACCCTCACCCTTGTTGGCAGCCGACCAGCTCTGCCGACCATCAAGGAGGCTGGTGATTGGTGGAGGGACTTGTTAATTAATAAAATATTTACAAAATTTTGGGAAAGGAAATGATGTCCTCTTGGGGGGACGAACAATTGAAATCTAAGATGAATTTTTAATTAGTTTTAAGTATTCAGTCTAACTCTCCACACGCACGAACCGGCAAAGATTAAATTCAACCTGGAAATGGGATGTTGGACATGCCCATACCGTCGTTTTCGAAAGTTCACCTGAATATATTTAAACTAAAATGGGCTGCTACTTAAACCAATAAGTAATGTTGTTAATCTAGATAAAGCCATGGAGGTTCAGATGTAGTTTAATCCTGACTAAAATGAATAACTAATACACAAAGATATATATGGCATCTGGACGGATATAATCTATCTAGGTAAATTGTATTAAGCATTTTGGACCCATTAATAAGGAAATGTTGAGCGGGAGAAGGGGACTAGTTGATGTGCGCGAAAGCTAGTCTTGACATCACCTAACCATCAAGCCAAAAAGGAAAAAGAAATGCTAATTGAACAGGCGCTTGCACGAGGTAAAGGTTTCAAAATGTTAAGACATGAAAAGAGAGGATGGATGGGTTCACTCAACTCACTCATTCATACATACAGATAAAAATAATACGGCAACTATAAATGTGAATTTTTTTTTTTTATATTTCAATATCATACAATGAACAATGCATGAGCCTATTTATAGGTTTTATTAGATAATTATCTAAGGTAAAATGTTAAGGATATACAAAATAGATTAAAGATATATACGTGATTTTAAGAGATACGAAGAATAAAAAAAATATTCTAATTATCTCATATATATCCTAGAGAAATAACGGGTTCCAAAGTCAAACTATAAGTTCACAATGAAACTAAATACTCTTGGTATATCGATACTCGAAATGGGTGTGCATATGCGTTGCGTGTAATTGAAAGATGAACTCGAAGGTAAAAAACTAATCTGAAACGTATTGTGGCAAAGTACAAGAAAACGCGAAACGATTAATATCAAGTCCCTAACAATTTTTTCAAACTTCTAATACCCGGGGTCTATGAACTACATGCCTGATTATGAGCCAAATAAGTCGTGAGCTTCGCCGGGACAAGTAGCCCACAAGGAATCGATAGCACCCCGTGGACGGAGGGGATTGAACTTGTGGAGTCACATGCCCAAGCCTATCTTTATATCAATCGTGCATTTCAAAGCTTGGTATCTTCGAAGTTAAGTCTATGTATTTGATAAAAGAAGGAATTTATCACTTCCCAAATGTAATATTTTTTCATTTATCGTGACATTTTCATATTTACTCTCGCATTTAATTGATTTAAATGAACTTGGACCGTACATGGTCTAACCAGTTCGGACATCACACTCCTTCATTCATCCAACTATCCCTAGCAATTATCATCCGAATCCCAAGTAATTTGTAAACTAGATTATGTCGAAGATATTAGTGAATAATGGAGTTGGACTTAAACGGGCAATCAAGGTAAGGTGGAGAATTTGTTGTTGAGACGAGTCGTCGTACCGTAAGAAATCAAAAGCAAGTAAAATCATCTTGGGGGCAAATTCTAGCAAATAAGCAACCATTATTTACATAATATATAAATATAGAAAATACCGAATTGCAATACAATTTTTTTTTAGACACATTAAAGGACAAATTGAGAATTGTGATCACGCAAAACCATTGTCAACAGTTCTAAAAATTTAAACGGTAATGATTTTGTGGTTTAACATCAGTTGTTATAATACTCCTCATCAAACCTTAGACTTTTGCTTGAGATTTAAGCATGAATATACATAACATGGAAAGAAGGGCCATAAAAGAATTGAATTTAGAATTTCTTGATTTGATATTATGTAAAATTTAGTGTGACTACTGTCATTTGTTTTAAAAGCTTAAACTGCTAGAAGTTGCTTGATATTTTATAATTCTAACACATGCCATCTTTAATCTCAACCTGATAACACACCTTTCTTATCATGACCAGATGGAGATCTTGTTAGATACATGAAAGTTGGCTTGAGATACCACATTTAATGTACAAGAATTTTCAATGTACAAGAATTACAAAAGAAAAAACATATGCTGGATTATGTGTTTTAATTTAAGTTGAGTCAATCAATTTTAAATATAAATTTTAGATATTTGATTATCCAAAGAGACAAAATAACCTGAACAAATATGTGAAATTATAGCTGTAAGCGCTTCAACCATTACTATCTACATTATAATATTTTAAACAGTCAATGATAGAAACGAATAAAAAAGAATATTTAAACAGTTTATTCAAATGTCTTATATTCGGGATGTAGTTCTCGTTATGGGTGATTTAATCATATCGTTTCTTAGCTGGGGATCCTGCGTATTCAAATGGTGACAATAACATCTCTCCAACAACTATATCACAGCTGTTTCATCATAAGCTAAGGTGCTCTGTTTTTTTGGCGGGAAAGAAATAGATAATGTTCGCACATCTCCCCATAAATCTGGTCAACTTGTCATAGTGGGACAAATAGATTATGTTTCCATATTAGCACGTGTATACTTCGTTATCATTAGGGCGTGTTTGGATTTGGGGCACTCAAAACTTTCACAATATATAAATGTCCGACACTCCATAGGCTCTAATTAAATGTTGATTTCTCAATACAAGAAGTTGTAGTTTCATTGGATTGGATTCGCCTCAGAGCATAATAAGGATCTTTTTTTTCAACGAGCATTCTATTTCGTCAACATCCAATCGGATTGACTTTTTCACTATAAACGGAATGTTTCTGAAAGTAAACCAGCATCATAGACAGCCCAAATGTTCATGTGTCAACGACATCTAAGACTCTTCATAGTAAAGCAAAAAGAAAGACAAAGTGAAACTATAACAACAGTGGGTCAAGACAAAGTGATAATATTATGAAAGTGTGCTTGACAGACCATTCCGTAAGATTTTTCATGGTCTAAATTGTCTGCTGGCATGGAAGGAAGAGGCACCATAGCTGTAATTAGTCGATTGCTCACTAGTCTCTAATATCACCAAAAATTTGTTCATCTTAGACGATTGAGTATATTATGCAGAGGCCAAAGAGAGTAAGGCTTAGTGTGACCTTAGATGATCAAAGAGTGTGATGACAACAGAGAATGGTCAAAAACCTAAATGCATTTCATACTATGAAAAGTGAGGTACAAATATTCAATCACAAAGACCTCGGTTGAGATAAGAACCATGCAAATCTATCGAGTAGGAAAATGAATCTACGATAAATCCTTTTTCAAGGAACGTTTAATTCAGGAAAATGGCGAACGACTGAGTGAAATCTTTGGGGATATCACCTGGCCGTCCCAAGTATGGTTGTGATGGGCACCACAAAAAGTTCTCTCTAATCTCTAGCACTAGAAGACAATGATTTAATTACGCTGGGAAAATGGCGAACGAGGTTAGGGGTTCGACTCTCGTTTGTCACAAAAGTTCCGTGATTTAAGCGGAGGGCCTCGGCAATGGGTTGCTGGGTTAGTCTCCCTTAAGATTTACCCTAAATAGTGGCGGGGGTCCCTGGTGATGGGCCAGTCTCCTCCAGGTTTACTTCTAAATAGTTTCCCTAGTTCTCGATAAAGAAATCAGATACCCTCTTCTCTCTTGCAAGTGAGATAAGAACCATCAAATCTATCGAGTAGGAAAATACGATAAATCCTTTTCAAGGAACGTTTAATTCAGGAAAATGGCAAAATGAACGACTGAGTGAAATCAAGTATGGTTGTGATGGGCACCACTTTTGGATGGAAAAAAGAAATCTTTCCCTAGTTCTCTCTAATCTCTAGCACTAGAAGACAATGATCTTGAACAACTAATCCACCTCAGTGTATTGGTCTAGTGTATTTATCCTTCCCGCCTCGAGTCACTAACCGCTGGCAATTTCTTTGAGGATTGGCCTCCTGACCCTGTCATGAGCACCTATGGTTAGGTCTAAATGGTTCGATTGTCCCAAGACCTACCTATTGCTCTTGGGCTTGGAAGAGTTGCTTGGCGTTGTCACAACTCCCGATGTTCCGACGTGGTACCACCTTTTATGGGTGGGCATCGGTTTACGTAATAGAAGACTTAAATCCCCCTTCCATCTTTGATTGACTTGGTGTCTCTCCTTTTCTTCTCATCTATCTATCTTTTCCTTGTGCAGGCCACAGTGTTTTGTGCTCTTTGCCCTTGGCCGTTGTTTGGCCTTCTTTGCTGCTGCTTTTATTTGATCTCTCTTGCAGCTCGCCCCTTCCACTCGTTTACCAATAGCGGTCTATATACCTATTACCAAAAAAAAAAAAAAAAAGATAATGATGAACGACAGAAAGGTGCTGCCTCTAATGAACTTATGGGGACAAGTTTGTCGCCCCACGATGCGGGTTCATCTCAATATATATATATCGGTCTATTTAAGCTAGTTTCAATCTGAGGGAGTTCTTATCTCTGTGTTTAGGAAGGATGACGTAGGTGGAAAGAACATAGGTTAACATATATATCAATGATTGAAAAAATTATTTGTCAACTTGAACATTTCTTAAAGGTTTTATAAACTTAGAAATAAAAAAGAACTCTTTTAAGATTAGCTCGTATCGTTTCTGTATTTCTTTATTCAATTTTTTAAATATTTATTCTAGGCAAAATAGTAACTGGAAACCTATCAGTTTGGCCAGTAGCATAGATTCACTCATAAATTTTCCTGTAGAATATTTACAAGCTTAGCGCCAATGGCTATTATCTTAATCTTTTATTCTTATCCTCTGTATTTGATTTTTGTTATCTATATTAAATCACCTGATTTTTTTTTTTTAGGGATTGAACATGTGGACGATTAAGGTTATTGGAGATTATAGAAACATTTTTTTTTAATAAATATGCAAATTTGAATATATTTTCTCATTGTATGAATGATGATCTATACACACACACACACACATATATATATATTTAAGGGAAAGACAGGAAAAATGGGTTCTCTATATATAATAAGGTGATAGATTTACTCGTGACTATTGGTGAAAGAGACTATACGCCAATTAATTTTGCAAAACCCCGCCATCGATTTTGACCAGAGAATTTTTGTATTAACGTGCCTGAAATAGAGCTGACCTAAACCTGAAAATGCTCCCAGGGTGCAAAGACTTACTTTAACCACGTTGATCACTGTAAAAGCTCTCAAGATTGATAAGGTATCCGTGATAAATAAAATCCTGACTGTAAATAAAAATATAAAGAATAGCAACTTGTTATCTTGGTTTTTGCATACTTAAATGCACCATAACATCAATGCTCATGCCATAGAACCATTGTTTATGAATATGTGGATATCGAATAAAGTACATCAACTGTCTGAAGTGGTATGCCTCGACAAGTTGCATGGTTTTTTAACTGGAAAATTATGGATAGACCTGCACGAGAGCTGATTACTGGGACATGTTTGTAGTAACTAACCGTAAAACACGAGAAAAATTGAATATAATGAGAAATATGCATTTCTAGCTTTTAGTAATTTCACTGAACGAAATACCTAACAACATCGGGTACTGAGCTCGTGCAAGGTTATAACTTACTATGTTCATAGTTCATGCGTAATTAAGAGACATAAAAGATGAAGATATGACTCCGTGCACAAGTCAATTCGGACTTTTATTTTCTTTTTTACTTGTAAATTTGCGACACTGACATTTGATTTCTTCTTTTTAAGGCGTGAAACTTTCAAAACCCTATTCCAACGTACAAAATATTGATATTATAATCGTTTACAGTATATTATTTTTCAAAATTAAACAGGATTTCTAATTTTTTTTTAAAATTTTCTAAGTTTTCGAGGAAAAGTCAAAAAATAAAAATAACAAATGATATCTTGAGCTTTCCTAAGCAGCATTTGTCCCTATGGTCGTGATAGTAGGTAGAACTGTCTTGCCTTATCGAGGGAGGGCGCACTGCTTGTGCTCTTGAAAATTGGTAAATTGACAGTGTCTCCTCTTCTTTGCGTTTTTAAAGACCAAAGCAAAGCAAAACCGAACAAACAATCAGCATCGACAAAAGCAAAGATAATGCTCGTACAGTCACTCGATAAATTATTTTCCGGAGAGATGTACTCATTCAATGATAAAAGTAGGTCTAAGTTATTTGTTGATGATGTTCTAAATACTTGTTCGTAATGAAATTACTTCAAAATCAAAACTCAGGACGCAGTTGCAACTAGGGAAACCATTCTTCAAAAGATCATCGAAAGTCCGATGGAAGTACATCAACCAAGCTCTCATAGATAACACTACGTGGGCCATTATACTTGTGATTAGGTCTCGACATGATATAATGTTGCATTTTAATGACCAAAATCAAATGGGAAATGGGACGAAGACTAAGCTCTCTGTGTTCACATTTTCATCTAGAGAGGCAGAGAAATCTAATTCAATCAATTATTCTACTATTGTCATACTTGTCCAACGTAAATTAATGGGCGTTCATTGAATGTCCTCCTTTGGTCCAAAATCAGCCGCCCACTAAACTTCTATTACCAAAATCATAATCCTTCTCCATCTATATCAAACTAGACATGAAAGGTGTAGTTCAACCAATCGTTTACTACGGATGGAAATAGTACTACAACAATCCCCTTCTAAGATTTTGTTTTTTGTTTTTTTGATCGAATCCCCTTCTAAGATTGCATGCTCAAAAAAGGAAAGTCAGTAACATATGCCCTAAACACAAACCCTAGATATCCCCCACGACAAAGCACAAGTAGTATGAAGATACAAAGCTGCATCACATGACAACCTTACGTTTTTCTTAAAACGGACGAGAATAAGACCAGAATAACCAGGTTCATAAAATGATTCTTCACACCTAGGTTTGTTTGTATTTGCCATTAGGTCCTAAGTGGGAGAGAATAACGAGAATAGAGAAACTTCAAGGCCCTACAAGTTTCCTAAATTGCATTTTTGTAGAAACTCTTGATACCTACGTCTCGTTAATTCACTACCAACTGTTATGGTCCCTTGACAAATGATTCTCGGCCCACAACACACAATAGCAACCTACATTTTAACGTAATGCACTCATCACTGATACGATGTGGATTGTTGGTAGCGTATAATCTCATCATCTGAAGTAATTTATGTGCCACCAATTCTCTATCTGGAAAAGTCCCTTGTCACAATAGAAAGGAAGAGCAAACTTTTTCAAATTTCAAACTTGGCGTCAACTTTGGAGAAAATAAAGTACATGTTTATTCAAATATATAAGGACTTAATTAAACTATCGTTTGTTAAGAGTATATGGCCGACCAAGGCCAGTTCACATCACCGGCCAAAACCACTTTACATAACTTTTCACATTGCAGATGTATAGCTCAAATTAAATTCGCAGGAGTGAATGCGGAAGATGCAGTAGAAAAAGGATCTACTCTTCCTATATAATCACTAGGGTGATAATGTAAAAAATTTAAGCTACTAGAATTTGATCAACCATTATTTCAACTCAGATTAATTTATTCGAGTTTTGATTGGGTTCAAATAGCTTCGGTATCAAATGAAGTCAAGCTTCAATTCATAATAATTAACTCCAGTGGGTTTTAGTCGAATTAGGTAATTAATTTTAGTAATTTAGATAAATTTAGGTTTGTCAAGCTAAACTCCAGGCAAGTAAAGTTTTTGAGAATCTGTTTCGGGCCTTTCAATTTATTGACTGCCGGAAGGGACGTTCTCGGATTGAGCATTCTTTGAAAGAGAAATTGGTTAGCTAAGACCGAAATCTTGCGCATTTGGTAAAGATTTGCTTTGACATGTTGACCTGTTTCAAGAAATTGTGGAACAAATATCCGCCTATCCAAAAGTTTAAGATAAGAGATGTAAATGCAACTTATAATTTGGTCCCAGTCCTACTTTCAAGGATTATAAAAACTTGCAGTTTAGTGCATGTGATAAGGACTGCAAAGAATTCTGTCCCATGTATCAGTTGATTACAAAATAATAATTCTTTAAAGCGGATCAGTACATCTGGAATTGGGAAGATGGAGATGCGTGCACTATGTTTTGTCAATCAAGCACGTGAGTTTATCCAAACCCAAAAGCTCCGGGACATTGCATGTGATAAGGACTGAAAAGGGCGGCTACTTTAACCTAGAAGCATTTTATTGGAGATTCATAGATAGTTTAATTTATAGGGTCGTTAATATCAACGATCAATGAATCTAACCAGACATCTGGAAGGATATAATTCTGCATTAGATACTGTATATTTTTGCAACAGTAGAAGTTAACAAAGGCAACTTGTAAAGAAACAACTCATGTCAGAGGATATGGCTTTGAAAATAGACTTGCGGAGTGAGAAACTATAATATTTTTATCGTCCACTTGTTGTTAAGCCGACAAAAAAATTGCAACCACTTACAGATCATGACTCCTGACAACCTTTGAGCACACGCTAGAATACATATAAAAATTCAACCGAATGAAATGATAAACCCAGATTTATGATGTGGACCTCATCTGGAACCCTAGGTGCTCAAGAATCCAGGTGAATTTGGATGCACCCACATCCAGTCCACGAAAAAAAAAAACCCCTTGCAAACTGGGCTTTTGAAATTATCCGATTCGGGATGTAAACAAATATTCGTGAAGATATGCCTTGAAGTTCTTGAAGTTTGTCATTCTCATTCATATGATTAACTGGAATTTTCTAATAGGGTTTTGTGATGTATCTTCTCCTTTTGACTGTGTTATGATCTCATAAGCATGCCTACTGTCGCGACCTCTTTTTTTCGGCGCCCATAATCGGGTACGGGCACCTAAGGAGGCTAATGGCGCTGAATTTAGTTATGTCCAGACTCTCCCAAGTCCACCAATTCACGACTTTAATAGTCTAAGTTTTTTAATCTGTAAATCAATTTTTAAAATGGAGTCGCCACTAATCGGTTTGGAGTGGGTCGATTAGAAACCCAAGCGAAATATCGGGAGAAATACTCGCTCATGCGCAACCAGAGAAATTAGGATCGGTGACTTGATTATACTAGTTAATCACTAATGCCCTTTCGGTATCTAATCTTGTTTAAACCTTGAGGCTTTTTGGATTTTTGAGGGATTTTCCATGCATTTTGTGGAGGAAAAACATTTTTGGGTTTTTTCTCATTTTTGGACATAAAAAGCATTTTTGGAATTTTGGTATTTTTGGAATATATAAATCTTTTTGTGGCTTTTCTGATTTTTGGCCTTTTTTGGAAAATAAGAAATATTTTTGATTTTTAAAATATTATTTTATATTATAATAATATAAAAACGAACCGGGTTGGGTCCGACCCGAGTCGTCGACTCGAGACCCAGACGGGCCCGCAACGCGGGCTCGGCCCGGTTTTTTTTCTTTTCTTTTTTTTTGGCGAAAGGGCCCAGGCCCACAACAAAATTGGGCCCTTCCCAGCCCGCGCGACTAAAACCCTAGGGGAACCGGGTCATGTGCCCGACCCGATTCCATCCGGTTCGCGGCTCTCTCTCTCTCTCCCACCTCTCTCTACTCGCGACGCCCATGGAGGAACTGAGGCGGCGGCTTGCGTCGGCGACGGCAGCGACGACGGTCTTCCACGGCAACGACGACTAGGGTGACGACGAGTGGCTGCTGGCGACTCCACTAGGGAAGCAACGTCACCCGGCGGTGACTCGGCGGCCGGGACACGGACAGACGGTGGCTAGGGTTTCGACGGTGAGGGCGCGAGCGAGACCATTTTTTGTTTGCGAGAAGGCGTGGTGTGGCGGTGAACGATGGCGGCGACGATGGACCAGCACGACCGGGGAAACTTCGCTACGGCGGCTTCGATTTCGCGTTGGTTCTTCAAACTTGAGAGCAGAAGCGGCTTGCGGGGGAGATAGCAGCAGCAACTGGCGTCGGGATCTTGTGGTTCGTGGCTGGTGCTGGGTCACAGCGATGGCGGTGGCTTGGTTTCGGCAAAGTTGCGGCGTCGGGGGGTGAGACCTTCTTCCGCCCCTCTTCGCGAATCCAGAACCCCTGCACCTCCTCCGACTTCGCTTCTCTCTCACTCTGGCCGGATCCGAGCCTCCACCGGCCGGATCGGCCTCTTCGGACTCGCTCGCCGGCGGCCTCCCCCGAAGTCTCGGTGGGAGGTCGGCCGAGCTCGCGGCCCGATTTCTCTCTCGCTCGCTCTTCGGTTCCTCCCAGAAGTCTCTCAGTGGGAAGATCTTGGAGCTCGTTCTCCTTTTGTAGACGGAGGTGCTCCGCTATTTATAGGCGAGGAGGAGGCCGGTCGATGGAGGTTCGGCCGTTGGCCCTCGCACACCGACCGGACCCCCGCGGTTGAACCGGCGTCCCATCCGAGCTCCTCCAACAACGCATGCTCGGCATTGAAGGAAGCCAATGATGGCGCTTGAGATCTGTCTCTTCCAGCCGACGTCGGCCTACACTTCTCGGCCGTAGGCTCCTTCGCGCGCGTGAGTTGCAGAGGTGGAAGGGAAGAAGAGGGAAGAAGGAAGAAGAATAAGAGAGAGAGGGCCAGGCTGGAGGAGAAGGAGGTTGGGCCATAATGGCCCATGCGGGGAGAGAAAAGAAGGGGGGGCTGGGCGCGAAGGCCCGGCCCGATGGGCTGCTTCTTCTTTTTTTATTTATTTGTTTTTTGTTGTTTTTGTTATTTGTTTTGTTTATTATCCGAAAAAAAAAGAAGGAAAGATACATAAATAAAGAAACTAAAGCCAAATTAATAACTTAATTAAAATTTAGGTGTCAACACCTACCTAAATAAGCCCACTCATTTATGCATGTACATATTGTGGATGAAAGTAGTAACACGGATAGCTAGGTAATTAGGGAAAATTATCCAAAAAGTCCTAAACCTATTGAACTTTTGTCAATTCAGTCCTAAACCTTTTAATTTTGCCAATTGAGTCCTAAACCTTTTCACTTTTTGCCAATTCAGTCCATCCGGCTAATTTTGGCCGGAAAATGCTGGCGTGGACGCCGGCGGTGCCACGTAGATGCCGATGCCGCGTGGACAATTTTAATATTATTTAAATATTTTTTGACTTTTTTTGAATTTTTATTATTTTTTATGTGTTTTCCTTTTTTTCTTTTCTTTTCTTTCTTTTCTTTTTGGCTTTTTCTTTTGCCTTTTCCGGTGGCCGGCCACCGCCACGCCTGGCGGGCTGGCCTCGCTCGCCACGAGGCAAGGCCCGGGTGGGCGAGGAGGAGCTCCGGCGAGGCAGCCCTCGCCCGGGCGCGACCCGGCAAGGGTCGCTTGGGCGAGCCGACCCTCATCCAAGCTAGGGTGGCCTCGCTAGGCGTCAACCGGGCGATGGCGACGGCGACGCCGGGTGAGGCCGCCTTGGCTGGGTGAGGGCCGGCCTCGCTAGATCGGCAAGGGGAGCCTCGCCAGGGGCTCGCCCAAACCAGATCCGGCGAGGCCAGCCCGCCCCGGCCAAGCTTGGGTGGCTTGGAGCTGTTGGTCGAAGACGATGAATGACAGCGACGAAGACGATGAACGACAGCGGGGCGAAGAGGTAAGGCAAGAGGCGCGTCTTCCTCGGTGGAGAAGACGAAGACGATGGCAACAGCAACCGCGGCGGCGCAACGCCGGAGGAGAGAGGTGATTTCAGTGAGGTGGGTGGCGTCGGCCAGCCGGGGGCTAGGCGAGCCCGACGAGGGCTCCCCTCGCCGGATATGGCGAGGCGGCCTGCCCGGGCGACCCTTGCTGGGTCGCGCTTGCGAGGGTTGCCCTCGTCGGAGCTCCTCCTCGCCGCCGGGCCTCGCCGTGGCGGGCGAGCCCGGCCCGGGCCGTGGCTGGTGGCCGGCCATCGGAAAAGGCAAAAGAAAAAGCCAAAAAGAAAAGAAAGAAAAGAAAAGAAAAAAGGAAAAACAGAAAAAAATAATAAAAATTCAAAAAAATCCAAAAA
Organism: Eucalyptus grandis; assembly: GCF_016545825.1. Classification (NCBI taxonomy): domain Eukaryota; kingdom Viridiplantae; phylum Streptophyta; class Magnoliopsida; order Myrtales; family Myrtaceae; genus Eucalyptus; species Eucalyptus grandis. Next base: position 19,312,366 of record NC_052620.1, read on the forward strand.
ATATTAAAATATTATTAAAAAATTGTCTACATCAGCACCGACAGTCCTACGTGGCACCACCGGCGTCCACGTTAGCATTTTCTGACCAAAATTGGCCGGATGGACTGAATTGGCAAAAAGTGAAAAGGTTTAGGACTTAATTGACAAAGTTGAAAGGTTTAGGACTGAATTGACAAAAGTGCAATAGGTTTAGAACTTTTGAACAATTCTCCCTAGGTAATTATGTAACTCTCTAGTGGAAGAGACCAGTTCTTCACCATATGATTCATGTCAAACAAATGTATGCGGATCGGGGTAAATGGACATGATGGTTTTGATGGAGCCATTATTTATTCAGCATATACTTTTTTTTTTCTCGTTTAGTTCCATGACAATGAATCTTCAAATGGATACGCATGCCAAGCGTCTCTGTAATTGTTTCCATTGCTAAAAAATTGGATCTTCAACAAGAGAATACTTCTCATTGGCGATGGTGAACAACAACCACTGGCCGGCAACTAATGGCCGGAGAATTGTGGCGGAGTCTGGATACCGGCAACAAAGTCCAATGGCCTGTAACCATCGCCAGCGACCACTGACCAGCACTTGCCAACAAGCAGCAGAGACCAGCAACCCGTGACAGAGGCGGGGGGGGTGGGGTGTGGTGTGGTGTGGGGGCGGGGCGGGGCGGGCCAGCGGCAGCGATGGGTAGTGGAATTGAGTTTTGGTAGTTTTGGGCTTATAAAGATGTGAAATGAAATCACTATTCTGGCTATAGCTAGATAATTGACAATACATTCTTGAAAATCATTGAGAAAAGAAAAACACCGTCACCAAGGCACCAAGTTTCAAGCTTCTCCCTGATAATAGCGAACTGTCCGAACACAAATTTCCGTAAAGTAGCATATTTACTTCAAGCTGCGGAACTAAGAGTTACTCCACCATAAGTATACACACTCAGGTTTCTTGGTCTATAATTAAATTATCTTCATGTGGACTCCAATCTCTATTAAATAACAAAAGTTACGGGAGTGCAAACAGCAGGTGAATCGTCCTATTACTAGATCATATAAGTTCTCTTTAATCTTTAAAAGAACTTAGTTCGAGCCTTTATACCTGGCCTGATTTGTAAATTATAACTATAGATTCGGAGTTTTCCACTTATGACTTTCGTTAGGAAGTATCAAGATGGATGGTTTTTGCTATGGATAATCACCTTTTTTTTTTTTTTTTTGGTGATGAGTATATAGAATAGCAAATCTCGTGAATTTGGCTTCAATATATTATGTCTACTAGTTCAGACTTTGGACTTTCTTGTGTTGCTTGTCAATACTGATATTTATTTTAGAAAGCCAGAAAAAATTACTGCCAAAAGTAAATGTAAATAATTTTACTTTGTATTATTAAAAAGAAAACGGTAGGCCCAATATTCTCCAAAATACAAGTGAAGGCGTGAGATAAGTTATCCTCGAGAAAAAATTAATGCGGGTTGGAACATAATAGAAAGGTCGTAAACTTGTAGAACAATAATAAGAGTGAATTTTGCTCTGGTGAAAATTTCTGTAGGCATATAACTCGCATAGTCCTATGATTAATGATTAATGATTAATCATCCTCTGCGAGACATTTTTCCTTTGCTTGTTGAGTGTTGTTAGCTTCTTAGATGAAGCACCATGCACAATTAATCTTCAAATCTATTAGGGTTGTGGATATTTCACTTGAAATAATGGATTGAATATTATTTGTAAAAAATAAAGTTTGTTGTATATATATGCTTCATCATTCCTAATGATCAAATACTTAGAAAAGTAATATTAAAAGTAGAAAATTTGTTTTCTAATTATTTATTTAGACAAATCACCAGAATCAGTTAAGTGAAACTCCAGATATAATCATATTCTAATGAGACAAAGATAACAGCTTGCAATTGAGAATATGTCTCATTAGCCTTTTGTCTAGTTAGATATATTGATCCTCATAGAGAATTGAGATATATTGATCCTAGTAAGATAAAATACTAAAAGAGAAAAGTTTAGTCTATTAAATTGTTTAGATACTAAAACGATACAAAAGCTATTGCAAACAACGTAATTACAGCTGTGCACCGTAGACTAAGGTGTTGGTTTTTTGGTGGAAAAGAAACAGCAGTGGATAATGTGCTCACATCTCCCATTGCATGTGGTCCTCTTACTATGTTGCTTTCACAATAACAAGGTTATAGTTTCATCCAACAGCTAATTGGTTTGGTCAACTTTTTGGTGAAAAAATAGTTTATTTTGCAATTTAGAACGTGCCTTTTATGTTCATTGATGGGAAAGATAAAGAAGTTCCACTGTCATTGCATTAAAAAGAAAAATGTCAAGGTTTGAATATTAATTCTGCCGATATGACAGTTTGTGATTTTACCAAAGAATCTGAAATATAGTAGAAGAATTTTTCTATTTTTAATTGTGATTATCAAAGTGATTTATTTGTTTTAGAAGTCAGAAATGTAGATTGACAATAAAGTAAAACAACTCAAATGATGAAGAGGAAGCGCCAAACGATCTGCAAAACCAATGCACAGCTTTAAGGTTTTCTAGGATTTGGTCACTGCAAGTTTTTGTGTATATAGTTTTGTTTGAAAAGTTGATAATTCTCCAAGGGCAGTTTATCTTTTTTTTTTTTTTTGGTCGAAAATAGCAGTATTATATATTAACTTCCAGAAGAACAACCGCTGGACAAGCTTCAGAATACAAAAGATCCAAGAGGTGGGAAGGGGGAGAGATAGCCCAATTTGGGGGGAGCAAAGAAAGCCCATGGGACTTAGCAACCCAATCAGCAATGAAGTTTGCAGCTTTGTCTACGGTGTTGGATGCGAAGAAAGGAAAACAGGGCAAGATTGCCATAGCTTCTACGAACAACGCTCGCTGTTGCCAGGGGATCAAAGTAGGGTTTCGCATAGCATCCACCATGACCAAACAATTGGACTCCGGTAGCAGACGATCACGATCCATCCCTTTATGCAGCATAAACTTTAGGGTAAGAATCAAAGCTTGTGTCTCTGTTTCTAGTGTCGAAGAGGCGTTAATGGTGTTAGTGAAACCATCGAGCAGGTGGCCAACATAGTCACGGCACACACAGGCTACAGCTCCTTCGTTTTGCGAGATCGAGTACGCGCCATCTATATTGATTTTAATGACTCCCAGTTTCGGTGCGTGCCACAGCTGATCAAGACCTGGTTGTGTCAACCTCGATTTCGCAGGCGTCCTGTTGCAGAGGCGGGTTGATCTGACATTTGCAAGATCCAATTGCACCACCTGTTCAATATTGGGACTTCATTGGCGAAAAATGAAATTGTTTATGCTCTTCGAGTTGCCACATGATAGAAGCCACTGTCTCCAGCACAAGTAAGTCAGTTCTGTTCTCTATTAAATCTGCAAGGCATTTGTCGATCCTGGTAGCACTAGGAAGGCTGGATGCTAAATTTACTTGTGGATGAGAACATATAGCTTTTGTCCTAGGACATGAGAGGAAAATGTGTTCATTTGTTTCTGGTACCTGATCTGTGCACATCGGGCAAATGGGGTTAGGGATAACATGTCGGTGGAATAGGTTCTCCTTTGTAGGCAAGGCATTTTGGCAAAGTGACCACATGAATATGCGTAGCTTGGGGGGACCCTGCAAATGCCATATAGAATGCCATAGCTTTTTGGGTGGTTGGTAAGATGAAGAAGCAATATTAGATATATCGCTGTAATTATGAGCTTTGATGGAATTATAAGCACTCTTAACCATGTATTGTCCATTTAGTTGACCTTTCCAAATAAGCTTATCAGTAGTGTGAGGAGGCCGAATCTGTAAAGAAAGCATTTCACTTACAGTCCGATCATCGAAGCTTTGTCGAAGGAGGGGTTCGTTCCATGCATTATGATTTGGAAATATAAAGTCAGCCACCCTCGTTGCTTCTCCTCTAGGAGCTGGCCCGCCTATAATACCGCTAGAAAGCCACTTATCCTCTCTGATGTTGATCTGTTGGCCATTTCCTACCGACCATTGGAGATTGTCTGAAATAGAATCCCGACCTATTAATAAACTTTGCCACCCCCATGAGGGTCTAGACCCTTTTTCAGCCTTTAAAAAATCTGTAGAATGGAAATATAAGCCTTTAAAAAGTCTACCCCATAAAGTAAGGGGTGCTTGAGTTAAACGCCAAGCTTGTTTTTCCAGTAGGGCTTTGTTGAACGAAATAAGATCCCAGAAACCCATTCCACCATGGTCATTTCTATCCTTAAGAGTATCCCATTTCTTCCAGTGAATTCCAGATTTACTACAATTCTGCTGCCACCAGAACTTGGCAATTTTCTGTTCAATAGACTTACATAGAGACAGAGGAATTTTAAATATGGACATGGCATATTGCGGGATTGCTTGGACGACTGTTTTAAGTAGAATTTCCTTACCGCCCTTTGAGATTAGCTATTCCTTCCAACCCTCCAACTTAGAATTCACTCTTCCCAGGATCCATGCAAACATCTCCCTTTTAGATTTCCCCCAGTCCGAAGGAAGACCAAAATATTTACTAGTTTTGGCCAACACTGGGACACGTAGTTCGCTAGCCAGATTCACCTGAAGGCTATGGGGACAAGCTTTGCTAAAGAAGATCCCCGATTTGTTGCAGTTCACTTCTTGTCCTGTAGCTTGACAATATTGGTGTAGAATATTGGCTAAATTTTGGCATTCAGTACTTTACCATCTAAGAAAAGATAACATCATCAGCAAAAAAAGAGATGGGATAGAGTAGGACACCACCTGTTTAAAGTTATGCCTCTAAGATTGCCCATGTCTACTGCGTTAATAATTAGTGTAGATAGGACGTTTGCCACCAGGATAAAGAGGTGTGGCGAGAGGGGATCGCCTTGTCTCAAGCCCCTAGTTGGATGAAAGTAGGGTAGATGTTCACCATTAAACTTCACACTAAGCGAAACTGTTGTTATACACTGCATTACCCAGCATACCCATTTTGCATGAAAGCCAAGCTGAGTGAGGTAGTCCTTTAGGAAATCTCATTCAACCCTATCATATGCCTTGAGCATGTTTAGTTTTAGGATAGCCTGTAAATTGTTCTTCCTCTTTCGAATCTTAAGCTGGTGTAGAACCTCTTGGACAACAAGAATATTATCCTGGATTTGACGTCCACTGACAAAAGCACATTGTTCTTTTTCAATCAGATTCGATAGACAAGGCTTTAATCTGTTCGCTAGAACCTTTGAAATGATTTTGTATATGAAATTACAAAGGCTAATAGGTCTGTATTGGTCTAACCTTTCTGGATGAGGAGTTTTGGGGATCAAAGATATTAATGTTCTATTGAATTCTGGCCTCAACACTCCGGTATGGAAGAAGTCTTTGACGAAAGGAAGATATCGTCCTTTAAAATATCCCGAGTGGGATTGGTAAAATTGTCCATTTAAGCCATCAGGTCCCAGAGCTTTGGATGCTCCCATTTGAAAAGCAGCCATTTGCACTTCCTCTTGAGTGATCTCATTTATTAAATCTTCATTCATCTCCTCCGTGACCTTAGGCAGACATTGTGCAAGAACAGGCCAATAGTTGCGCCTTCCCACAGACCGATACAAATTCTGAAAAAAACCTAATGTGATATCCTTCAAAATACTAGGTTCACGTACCCACTGATGATGCTCATTTTGTAACATGCTAATGCGATTTTGCTGCCTTCGATGTACAGTAGTGGCATGGAAAATTTTGGTATTTTTGTCTCCCCATCTTAGCCAATTAAGCCTTGAGCGCATTGCCCAATATTGTTCCTCCTGTTGCCATAAGATTTATATGTGCTCTTTTATCTGAGAAACTTCAGCTTGGTTATACTTACCATCTGGTTTATTGATCAGGTGTTGGAGCTGGTTTTTGAGGAGATTGATGTGTTGATGACCATGGGAAAACTTAGATCGACTCCAGCTAGAAAGAGCCACCGAAACAACCCTTAACTTCTGAGGTAGGTTCTTGCCTCTTATTTGGGAAGCCTGCCATGATGCAACGATAGTAGTGCGACACCTTGGGTCTTGTAACCAAAAAGATTCAAAATTGAAAGTCTTCCTTCGCTTGACAGGTTCGGTTGCAGTTGTTAAAAGGATTGGGCTGTGATCTAATCCAAGGGCAGGCAAGGCAAAAGCTTCAGATGTAGGAAAGGTAAGTCGCCAATCCATTGTACAAAGTACCTTGTCCAATCTTTCTTTGACACATTCATCACCATCCATGTTGTTAGTCCATGTAAAAGCACAGCCTTTGCTGGCTACATCCATCAAAGAATAGTCGTTTACCATATCACGAAAGGTGTGCATGCAATGTTGGTCAGCTGGTCTTTTGCTTATTTTCTCCCAAGGATAAATTATCTCATTAAAATCACCGACACACACCCAAGATAACATATTAGATCGACTAATTTGTCTCAAGTCGTCCCATAACATCTATCTAAGATGGAAGACAGCCAATGCATATAAACAGGTAAGGTGCATGATAGCTCCACTAGTAGTATCTGTACATAGCATATGCATAAAATATAAAGTCTGCCATTCTACTGTCAAAGATACCCCCTCATTCCAAAATATCGCTAAACCACCAGCCAAACCGATGGGATTTGCAATAACACTCTTAGAAAACCTCAGCCTTTTTTGGATCCTTTTAAGTAGCACTTCCTGATTCTTTGTTTCCATAAAAAAAAAGAGCATCGGGCTTTTCTTGGGCCACCATTGCCCTTAGTGCACGAACTGTAAGGGAATTGCCCAACCCCGATAATTCCAACTAATGAGTTTCATTTGTTTCTTGGTGGCTGTTTAGGGCCAGACTTCAATTGTTTGAGCTGACCATAGCCTTACCATTCTGTGACATAGGGCAGCAAGGTGAGCGTCATTACCATGGTCAGATTTGTCTAGCCCTGAAGAACCCTCAGCAGGAGGATCCATCCTGTTGCTAGCGCAAGACAATCGACTAAAAAGGGGAGGATCCGAGACTGTCCATAAATAGCACAGCTACAGGCAAACTGGGAAGTTAGTCGCAGGAGCCCGAGACGATGAGAGAATAGAGGAAAACAGACATGCAGAAAATTTGATGAAGCGGAAAGACGGCAATTTAGGGTGAAATTCACGATGATAAGAGGAGAAGTGATGGATAGAAATGGGTATGTAGATAATGGAACTGTTCCAAATTAGAATCGAAGAGGATAACACGAAGAGGAAACCCAGAATCAGCCAGCGAGATGTAGCTAGAGATGAGCATAAAGGCAGATAGGGTTCGGTCTAGAAAGCAACTAACATGGAGAGAGATAAGTAGAATTGGTCCATGGAAGAAACGAATAGGAAAACAAGATGGGAAATCCAGATTGGAGCATCGAGATTAAAGCTTGAAGAAGAACCGATAATCAATTAGGGTTCGGACGAAAGAGAAACTACCACGGGGTAGAGGGAAACTCGACAAAACGAGAGAAACTACCACTTTTGGCCCGATTTAAGGGCAGTTTATCTTGAATGGATGCTTCTTGTATAGAAAAGCTCTCCTAAAGATTTCCTCTATTTCTTCTTGGGTTGCAAAAGATGGAAAACATCATAAAAGTATTAAAAATAATTATTGTTTTTGGATAAATCAGTACGAAAAATCGTTAAAAGGAGAGAACTTAGAGTCGCTTAACACTAGGGTTTCGGTATACAAAATGTTCTATAAAGATTCTTATCCGAAATTCTATAATTGGTGGGTTGGTCTAGTAAAGTCATTGATACAGAAACAAAAAAAATTGTGAGCTACGTGAGATTTTATATGGTTAATCTCTACATTTGTATACCGACCAAAAAAAAAAAAAAAACTCTAAATCCGTTTAGCGTTGCCCAATTTAAGGAGAAAAAAAAAGAGTGAAACAGAAAAAATCCGAAAGTTTTAATTTTTTAAAAAGTTTTGCAAAAAGCACTCAAAACAGCAAATCTCCATAGATGTTCAAGCATGTTCCATTTACATCTAAAATGTGTTAATCACGAGTAAAAATTTTGTGAAAAAAAAAATTGCTTAGTAATACTAGGTTCCAGAAGTTTTAGAAGTTCCAACGTTTTAATTTCTAAATTTCTTCACTTTGTAATCATACGGAAGTATACTTTAATTACCTTGTGACGTTACTTTCTTATCTCACTTAATGTCCAAAATTATTTTAATCTCAGGTTATCGGTAGACTTTTCTAACTTACAACAATCACACCCATATTATCTAGTTGAATTCGTAAATAAATGTATTAGGGCAACGCCATCAATTTAATAGAAAAGGATAAAACTTGTTGCATTGGGTTTTACAAAGTTTTGAAGACATAGACCACGATTTTGACAGGTGATAGCTATTCCATATCAAGTGGACTCGACGGATAAAGAGCACCAGAAAATTCTGCTGATTGCGTGCAAAATAAAGTATTACAAATTTAAAGGGTCTCACTCTAATTCAATTAAGATTTTACAAATAAAGCTAGGATAATGACATATTTTTACCTTTTAGAATATTCATAGCTGCATTTTGCTTTATTAAAACTTTGAAATTTTCTTTCATTCTCCATATGTGTGAATAACTTGCCCATAAATTTTGGAAAATTTCTTTCACATTTCTATGGACGTTGTCTATAATCTATTCCATAAGGAGCATATGGCTTCCAAATTTTTTTCAGGATTCTTAATCTTTCAGCTTTTCTTGCGTGCATCGGTATGTCCTATATTGAACACTTCGATATCTTCATGAATGAGTCAAATTTTACCAAGTGAGTCATAATTTTGTCCTGAAATTTTTCCCATATTGTCTTATTAGGGTTAGGACACTCGTTCATGTGCATATTATTTTATAATTATCTATAGAAAGAAAACAAATAGTTATGTACGAAATAGGTGAGTATGAGATAAACAACGAAACATGAACCAAGGTAGTAGATATTTTTGCCCCGACCAGCATGAAGGGAAAATAGGACTACCGGAAGAGGTTGCAGTGGGTAAAATAGTACTCATTATGGAATCATTGAACAACAATGTTAAAGCTCATGGGGTTATTCGTATTTGTTGGAGCAGATGAACATATCCCGTCTATATAAAGGATCACACATGGGCACTTTGAAACGGTCCTTTTCAGTAGTATCACTGCTATCTTTTTGCCGGAACAAGGTGGTATGGTTCAGCAACCACCGCTATGGAATTATTTGGTCCCTTTTGTTATTGTACGGGACTTTAAAAAAGAGCATATGACTTCCTTTGAGGATAAGCACATGTTCTATTTTGTACCGCCCATAATACAATGGTAATTTAGGAAGTCTAGTAGTGAGAGAGAAAAACAAAGTGAATGGTCATTTATGAAATGAATTAGTATGACTAAGAAAGAAAGGATAATTCAGATAGCTTAAAAGTGAGGCAAAATGGCATTTTAAGTTAGGTTTATATAGATATTGGGCCAAAATCTTGCTCATCCACTTTTAGAAACATGTCAGGCATGCCCAGGGCCAGAACCAAAAAATTATAGTATGAACGCGTGGGTTTGCTTGTTCAACATGATCTTACATGATTTTCCAAACCTCCAGAAAGTTGATGTATTATCATTTTTTGTAGTATCTATTGCCGCTTGTAGAGCATTGGTTCACCTACGACACAACTTTTAATGGATGTTCACTTCTCGATAACGTCCTTAGATTTTTTTCAATGCCTATAATCAGTTGTTCTCAGGAGAAAGAGAGCATCTTGTCCAACTGCTATAGTCTCGACGTGCGGGTAAATAGAATCCAACAGACCGAATCTGCCGCTTCGGTCTTTGTTAACTTACGGTCGGTAAAAAGAATTTTAGGTTTTGTTTATGTGGAAAGTCTTTTCCTTTCTCTCTTTATTTCTTTTTTCTTTTTCTGAGGATTATGTAAATGCAATGGAAACGTGAACCTCGAATCAACATCATGAGCACACGAAATCGTTCCAGCCAGGCAGGCATCACCAAGACTTGAACCGGTAGAGGACAGATTAGCCATGATGTAGCTTGCCAACTCTCATCTGTTCTTCGATTGTCCTTTTTCAGAGAAAGCTTGGAGTCATCTTGCTAGTCCAGGCAGTTGTGCATTTGAAGGGTAATTCGTTTGTTAGGAAGTTTCTGAAGCTCGCCTATGAAGACTCTTTTTGCTACTTGGGGACTCAAAAGTTTTCTTTAGCTGGTAAATTTGTTGTTTTGTGAAGTTTTAGCCCTTCTGCTAATCGGGGTTTGTATCGATTACATCAGTTTTGTGCTAATAAAGGTATATAAGTAATGGCAAATAGACAATATTTTGTGGGGGGAACAAAATATTGTCTTATTGCTGAAGAACAAAGTGCCTTTGTGGGGGGAGGCAAATTCAAGACAATATTTTGATTGTACAGGAAGTATTACATAAGTTGCGAACTCGGGAGAGGAAGAGTAAGTTTCAAGCTGTCCTAAAGCTTGATATGCAAAAAGCATATGATCGTATTGAATGAGATTCTATGATCAGTGGGTGCAATAGGTGATGTAATGTGTGTCAACGGTTTCATTTAGCATCAACTTCAATGGAGATCCTCTAACTTTTTTCAAGCCCACAAGAGAAATTTGACAAGGTGACCCGTTATCCCCCTATCTGTTTATCTTAGTAGCCAATGTCTTATCCCACCTAATGAAACAAGCAGTTGTGGATGGCACTCTTCGAGGAATTAAGCTAAATAGCATCTACCCTACCTTATCTCACTTGCTATTTGCGGTGACTCTATTTTCTTTCTTAATGGCACTGTATTGGAATGTCAGAATTTGGCAGCTATTCTACATCAATATTGTTTCACAACAAGACAGGCTATTAATCTTAACAAATCAGGAATCTACTTCAGCAAGAGCTGTCCAACGAATCTCAGAAGAAATATGGCTGAAGAGCTAAGAGTTCAAGAAATAGAAAAGACAGGGAAGTACTTAGGTATTCCCTCGGATTGGGGAGGCTAAAAAAAAGACATCTTTGCTTGGATTCTTGCCAAAGTTAATATGAAGCTGGAGAGTTGGAAGGACAACTTGCTGTAAAAAACAGGCAATGAGATATCGATCAAATCAGTGGTGCATGCTATTCCGCAATATGCAATAGCTAAGAGTTCAAGAAATAGAAAAGACAAGGAAGTACTTATGTATTCCCTCGGATTGAGGAGGCTAGAAAAAAGACATCTTTGCTTGGATTCTTGCCTAAGTTAATATGAAGCTGGAGAGTTGGAATGACAACTTGCTGTCAAAAACATGCAATGAGATATTGATCAAATCAGTGGTGCAAGCTATTCCGCAATATGCAATGTCCATTTTCAAAATCCATGCATCAATATGCAAAGCTATTGAAAAGAAAATTGCAAATTTTTGGTGGAGGAATGGTAACAAAGCTGCTGAGATTCACTGGAAAAAAATGGGATAAATTGAAACTTAGAAAGGATGAAGGAGGGCTCGGCTTTAAAGACTTCCTAGCTTTCAACAAGGCAATGTTAGGAAAGCAAGCATGGCGCATTTCTCAGCAACCTACTTCCTTCTAAGTCAACTAATGAAGGGACTTTACTATCCACTATGTGATTTTTGGAAAGCTGGAAAAGGTTCCAGACCTTTGTGGGGATGGCAAAACATTGACTTGGGGAGAGACTCGATAGCGCCTCAAGTTATGTGGGCTATTGGAAATCGATAGACTATTTCGGTTAGAGAAGACAAATGGTTAAAAAGTGGCCCTATTGGTGGGCCAGTGACAATGAATGAGCCAGAGAAAGTGGGTGCATTAATAGAACAAAGGGATGGCAAATGGAACGAGGCAATGGTAAGGTCGTTGTTCGACGACCAAAGAGTTAAGGAAATCCTTGCAACCCCTATTGGATTACCTTCTACAGTAGATAAAATGATGTGGATAAACAACAAATCAGGGGTCTATTCAGTGAAAAGCGGCTATTTTACCACTAGAAATCAAGCAGCAAACCCACAAACCACAATAGCATCTTCCTCTCACCAAACAAAGCCAGATCTCTGGAAATTTATTTGGAAATCTAAAACTCTACCTAGAGTTAAACAGTTTTTCTGGAATGCTTGCCATAATGCACTACCCACAGTGGACAACTTGCATAGGAGAAGAATTGTACCTGATCCGCTATGGCCAATCTGCAAAAAGGAAGCCGAAACTATTGAACATGCTTTATTACTCTGCCCTTGGACAGTTCAGATATGGAGAGCTAGACCCTGCATATCAAAATCACAAGACTCGGGTTAACACGACTCGACGAATGGCTATACGAGAAAAAAGAAGACCCAAGAAGTGCACTCAACTTCGACCTAATCGCCACTACTGTGTGGTGTATTTGAAAAGATCGGAACTGGTTTATCTTCGAACACCACCCCCTGCATCCGCATCAAACCCTGTCCAAAGTAACAACTCTAAATGAAAACTACATAACCTGCAACAATAAAGCAACAGCAGCAGCAAAGAGAAACGATACCCACACGCAACAATGGAAACCCCCGACCTCGGACTCGTTGAAAATCAACATCGACACCTCCTTTGTCTGGAATAAAGGCGCTACAGATCTGGAGGAGAATAGTGGAGTGGTCGAGAACAGGGCAACACTTGATCCGGAGGAGAATGAAGCGACCGAGAACGGGCGCTCGGAATGAGGGCGCAACACCAGATCTAGCGGTGAACGGAGGTGTGGCCGAGAACAGGGCAACACCAGATCCGGAGGAGAACGAAGGTGCGGCCGAGAACAAGGCAACACCAGATCCGGGAGGAGAACAGACGAGCGGCGAGAATAGGGCGCCATTGCTTGTATTTGCCGATATTCTTGGGGCCGCCTGATCGATGGATTCTCCGAGATGGTTGTTGCATCTTCGGTGGAACAAGCGGAAGCCTTAGCCCTCTTGGAAACCCTAGACTTCCTCTCCACCAGATCTAACGAAGCTCTCCAAGTACACTCTGACTGCTTGCTGCTCGTGCAAGCAGTTCAAGAAGCGACAGAGCCAAGCTGGGAAGTGGTAGTGCTGGTGGACCGGATCCAAGGAAAAATGAAGGACTTCTTGGGCCTCTCTATGGCCCACTGCAGTAGAGAGTCTAATAGGCCTGCAGATTGGCTAGCAAGAGCCCAAAGAGAGAACTATCTTTCTAGAAATTGAGTATGCAACCCCCGACAACCTTAATCGATTTATTATGTGCCGATGCTTTATATGTAATTGCTCCGAACTTATCTAAGTGAATGAATAGATATTGCATTTCCGACCAAAAAAAAAAAAGGTATATAAGTAACTGAAAAATCAGAGAGTAGAAGATATCGTGTGCTTTTATACCCTTAATTCACATGGACAGACCCCTCGGGTTATACTTGGAAGGATATATTAGGCTTTCTTATATCATGTATATTCTTTGGTAAAAGACAAGATGTCATTATGGGCTTGGTATATACTACTATAATCAGTGTTCCTTATAAATAAGATGTAGTAGGCTTAAAAGTAAATAGGCAAATAAAAACGTATGCATACAACCGTGTCACAGCCATGTGACCACTGCAGGATGCCTAAGGATGGCGACCACCTCCCGATCATTGTATACGGATCTAGGATCTCAAAAACATCGAACACTGCATTAGAAAAGATCGACTAAATATTTTGTATAAACTTACTAAAAATCCAACGAAATTAGAAGCGCATACTAAGATGAATCATAGATGTCCTTTACAGACATAAAGTATATTTTAATAGTAATGAAGATACCCTGAAAAACTTAAATATCTTTAGGAAATTAAAGAAAAGGCTGTACAATTATTAGAAACCAAATATAACCTCAACTTTCCTTTTTCTTTTGATTATTATGAATTCTATTATTTAGGAGTTAAAAGTAGAGTTAATACTATAAAAAAAAAACTCCAAATTAGTACATCTGTAATAAATTTACCTCAAATTAATTTTATAATTATAAAAAATTATAAATGAATACATTTGTGATAAATTTATGGAAGATTAATTTTTTTGATGCATGATTGAGTGGAATTATGTTTTCAAAGTTGATGGTTGAAAAAGCAGACTCTTCATTGTTTCAAAGTTGACGCACGATTGGTTGTCTTTCTCGTAAATTTCTATAAAACCCTGGCTAGGCTTACAAATTGCATTATTTTATTGTCTGACGATAAAATTATTCTCTCCTTCGCTCATTGATGACTTATGCATTATTTGGAGTACATGTCATCTGCAGCGTCATTGGACAACTTTTGCACATTTCGAGGTTTTCCTACTAATGAATAATTGATGCATTGCTTCTCGTACGGTTCATTCTCCCACTATCCATTTGCTCATATCACGAGATAGCTTTCAAAGAATAATATCATCCCTGCAAAACTTCTTTGTTTTCAGATTTTCCTTTTCTTTATTCCATAAAGATTGATCAGTAAGCTATGGTAAAGGTGTCTAACCTGACAAGCTTTCTACATGAAGTTTATTTATTTGTTGATATTCTTTGGTTGATAGAAGTACGCATAATCACTCTGTATAATATTTTAATTTAATCTATTGTCTAATTAGACAAGGGATCCCTACAATTTTGGTAACTACTTCCCACTTTTTTTGCCTTAGGTACTCACGATTTAATGTTTTTATAGGTATTTTGTATTGGTGGAAAGATGTAAAATGTAACTTATGGAATTACCATGCACCGATATGTCGCTTTTACCAAAATACGTATAACCAGATTGAGAAAATAATGTTGTGCAACTAACAACTTGGTTAAAATAGTCCTTCTTAGCGAGCGTTTTTTTTTTTTTTTTTTTTTGGTCCGGGGCAAGATAAGTGCGTTTGAGAAGCCCACGTAAACCTCTTGAAGTTCTCTTTCTTCTCCTAAAATCCGAGAGGAGAAGGTAATATCGAATTAAATTCCACCTCTGGTTTCATTTTTACCCCCATTCTATCTTCGTAATTTGATTTAACAGGAATCATCACCTTGGAGAGCTCAATTAGCATTTGAAGAGGAAGAAGGCTACGATCAGCGGAAGTCCTGTGGCAGAGTTGAGTATCAAACGGGTAGTCCGCTTGCTCTTATGCACTTTAGGGTTCGTGCCCACCAATTGTTTGAAAGATTGCCAATGACGTTGGATGGATTTTGCGCGCATTACGTGGAATCCCTTATCCGTTGATGAATCGATATGTTGCCTTTTTTCATATTGGGGCATACTTTGTGGACAAGTTTTCAGCTTGAGGACCTTGACTCACGATGGAAGTTAGTCTTTGATGGTTCCTTGTACAATAAAAACGCCGCATAGTTGATTAGGTGCCTTCTGTGTGTGCAGCCAAAAGAATTAGTCTTTCAATGGACGAGAATGTGGGGTCCTCTTTGCCAGAAGATATCCTCGACTAGTTGTTTGCTTATTCTAAAACCACAAGTCTAGCGGACGCCTCAGAAGTTCTTGCAAAAATATCAAGAAATGCAGGCCGGCGTGCAGACTTGCTTCGAGTGTCCCTGCTTTGATACTTGATCTGATTCAAGAGCACTTGGAATATTTGAATTCTGAACTTTAGTTACCATCACTGAAGCTTATGAGGAACCTATGTGCTTGGAGAGTTCGTAAATCAGGATACTTAATCAAGAAGAATGATGTTAGGATCATTTTAACTGTCTTGAGGGCTCTGATGCACACTACTGCCTTAGATTGTGGAGCCGTCAGGATAGCTCTCCAAGCTCTAGCAAATGTCTCATTGACTGGAGAGAGACACCGGCAAACTATTTGGGTTCAATTCTTTCCGAATGAATTTCTCATGCTTGCAAGAATTTGGAGCCAAGACATAGTTGATCCTTTGTGTATAATACCATATACTTGCCAAGATGGGAACCCTGTACACCTGGCAGAGCTATGTGGAGATCCTGGTTTGTCTTTGGTGTCAGAAATTGCTCAGACTTCTTTAGTAGGTACGTTCCATTTTCGCTTACTTCCCTTTAGGCCACGTTCTCAATTTCCTTTCCTCCCACTTTGATTGAACCTAATAATGTTCTTGTCTTCGTCACATACTGTCATTTTCTCTTGTTTGACAGTTGGATTTCGAGAAGAATGGTCTAGGTGGCTTCTCTCAGTAATCTGCTTAGAAGAATCACATTTACCTACTTTATTTGCCAAACTAGCTGTTGCTACTGCTTATGACAGCAAAGATGTCCAAATGGGCTTTGATGAGTTTTCACCGGATCAAGCGTTTCTCATTAGCATCCTGTGAGAGAATAAATGATGTCACCATCTCTACCAAGTTTACATTATATGCGGATTCTTCAGAAAAGCTAGCAGGCTTGTTGATTTTTCCAAGGGAGGGCAAGTTAGGTCTACCTATAGGGTCCTCTCATATTGATATCCTTGGTTACACACTCACCATGCTGAGAGATATATGCGCACAGGATGGTGTACGAAGACTCATTGGAAATACAAAAGACACAACAGGCACACTTTCTCCTCACGTCTTTTGGATTCAATTCTGAATTTGCTCCGTGAACTTGAGCCTCCTTCAATTATCAGAAAAGCCATTAATCAGGGTCAGCACCAAGGGAATGTAGATTCTAAACAATGGAAACAGTGCCCTTACAAAGGGTTTCGGAGAGACACTGTTGTAGTCACTAGCAACTGTTTGTACAGGATGAGGAGCATGTAGGATGAGATCAGATGCAAGGATGGGGTTATTCTGCTTATGCAGCAGTGCGTTGTGGATGAAAATAATCCGTTGTTGAGAGAATGGGGTATTTGGACAGTCAGAAACTTGTTTGAGGGAAATACCGAAAACCAACAAGCAGTTACTGAATTGGAGCTCCAGCCTCCAGAGAACTATTAATATACTGGAGATTGCAGAGCTTGGGCTTCGAGTAGAGATGGATCAGAAGACTGGAAGACCAAAGCTTGTAAATTCTACCTGAAAATTGTCAAATGTCTATTAATCCACTCGATCAGCATGCCCTTTTCAGTAGTTCTTAAATTTTTCCATGATGTATTTCTCTAATGTTTTAATCAACAGAAATTTGCTCCATGTTATCCTGGTGGCAATTTTTATCCCAAGACATTGAGGGGAAAGTGAGACTAAAGAAATTTTGATGCAAAGCAAGACTAAAGAAATTTTGATGCATTAGGATGTTCTTATAATGTTCGTTTTGAAAGAGAATTCTCATTTTCACTTATAAAAATACATTCTCAGGACTACAGGCGGTGACAATAGAGTTTTTCTTGTATTCCTTGTCTGTGATAAAAATTTACTCTTACAGAAATAAAGGACCTTCCGGTCCCGGAGACATAAGCAGGTCGGGCGTTGTTAAGAGAAAGGCTATGACTAAGGAAGTATCGGAAACGTATATGTATGGTTAAGGGAAGTGGTCAATTAAGAGAGCATTATGGCGATCACCGTTAGTGTTGAGAAGTTTCTTTCATCTACAGTTGGTAGCTATACTAGCTATTGAGAACATTAGTTTTCAAAGATATAGAAACTGAATGCCTTGCTTCTTCTAGTTGATTTCTCAGACTTTATACGTGCATTGTTTTGTTATTTCAGTGTTCCTTAAATGGTGAAATATGGTTTATTTTGACTTATAACCTATGCCGCTTTGTTATATTCATTAGCTCTAGGACACTTGTGTGATGCGATCTCATGCGTTAACGGCATAAAGGCATATCAAAGCAGAAGCATACAGTATCCACCTGGCAAGGTCATACTTGTAGAATGCTCTCTATGGTAGTGCACTAATCAGGATGAATTATCTAATAGCTCTACGCAGAAGAAGACTTTCCCATAGTGGGGGCAACTCCTCTGGTTGGGCTGCCTTTGGTCTATAGCGTTGACAAGGACATGCTCTTGAATCTGAAATTGAACGTAATCCTTTCCCACCAGTATCAACAGCAATTGTCTCGCCAAACCCCTGTCAAAATCTTGGGGGGAACAATAACTCTTATAAGAAGCCTTTCTTGGCAGTTCTTTGGTCTTCTATACATTTTCCAGGTTTGGCACACGATGGAAATATAGAGCAACAACTGCTTTCTAATGATTCCGGTAAGGTACAAGGTACCGGTAAGAATTTGATACAAGAGAGCCACATAGCAAAACTTAAGAAGCTCAAGGAACTTCATTTCTGGGCTGAGAACGAGTTGATTGTGGATATTGTTGAAGCTCTTGACAATGATTTTGTAAAGGCCTCGACTTAGCTTAGCTGGAGGTATGCTATCTGCTGGGCTCTTTGAAGGAGATAAAGAATGCAAAAAAGGGCAAAACAAAATACTTTCTTCTTGGAATTTATACCATGATGAGTTAATGAGGAACAAAGATTTTTGTCCAGGAAAGATGGTTCAATCATCCATTCTGACAAAGGATGTTCCATCCTGGAAATAACATGAGAGCAAAATGGGGATCTGACTTACCTGGCCATAAAATGCGTAATTTAGGATTTCCACAATCTCTCCTAAAGAGAAGATTCTGTTGCAATAACTTTGTACATGTAATCTTTTTGTGGTTCATTTTCTTATTATGATTTTAGTGGCATGTACATAGATTTTTTTATTATAACCCGATTAAAATAAAAAAAGAATAAAATATAAATTGCGCCTAGTCGTGTTTGACTATCCACTTATAACTTTTTTTATCTCATTATGTATTTCATTTAAAGTCAAATGATTGAACATTCATTTTATCCTGAAAATCATGAATGAAACTTCCTGAAACATAAGACCAAAAACTAAATAAATAACCGACAGCATTATTTTCCAGCCAATTTTATCTCTCAGCTTTTCAATTTTTTTCCGTCTATTTTTATGTAATTTTTAGTAGTTATTTCTTTTCTTTCCCTTTCTCAGTCCATCGTCTCTGATGCGTGGGCCTCTAAAATCTCTTTCTGCTTTCCTTTATTCTTCTTCTACGTCTAAGCATTTAGCACTCACTGATCAATCACGCGACGATCTTCATGGACACAGGCTCTACACGTTAATCAATGACGCCCCCCGGTATAGCACTGAGAACAGCGCAGCGCAAACATGCTTTACTCCATCGTCATAGACCTCCGACCACCACAGGACTCACACCCACACTCGCCGATCACCACGCGAACACACCCAAATAAACGAAACTCAGAGACAGAAAAAGAAACAACGCGCGACAGAGCATATGTTAGGACCGGGTATACAGAACGATGAGAATCTTTCTCTTAATTCGAATAGAGCTCAAGGCCTCTGTTTCCTTCGTAAGCGATAGAAACAGAGCGAATGGAAATTACCACGGTGATTTGGATTTCTAGCCTCGTCCGGTGAGCAGATCGGAGAATGGAGGTCCTAGACGTGTTGGCAATGAAGATGGGCACCGGCCAAGGAGCTCCGAATGAGAATGAAGTGCTTCAAACTTCCCACCAGAAAACGGGGCAGAAAAGAGGAGTTTTGGCGCGGGCGGTGGGAGCGGCGGAAATTGACGGCCACGGCAGATTTCTGGCGATTGAAAACGACGAAGTAGACCTGTGAATGAGAGAAATCAGTGATAATCTCTCATTAGCTCTCGGCTCCTCCAAAAATCATGCTCTGTTTTCGGGTACACGTGTAATTAAAATCCAGGGAATTGTTATACACGTGCAACTAAAACCAAAGTACAAGTTTTGGGGAAAAATTCGGGGGCAGACAACAATTCATGGTTAATTCGAAGATTGACAACAAATTACTTTTCAGAATCACTCGCCCGAGTAAGCACTCAACGGTCACAACGGTCACAAAGCACTAATATTTCCTAATCTGAAACTATCGTATCTCACTGGTTTTCCACTCAGAATTCTCATCTTCTTCAAGTATTTCTTAATATTTCCTAATTTGCAATCGCACCAGCTTTCTTCTTCCCCTCCCTCTCGCCCCTTCTTCGTCGCTCGCTCTCTCTCTCTCTCTCTCTCTCTCTCTTTCTCTCTCTGTGAAAACCCACGCTCATCATCTTTTCTTCTCTCCATCACATGGCGATAATGGGGTATCAAAGTTTTCCAGCGGCGACTGTCTATTTTAGGCCTGCAAACCGTCTTTCAAAGGGGGAGAGAAAGATACAATTCGATTTCTCATCTCTTCTTCTCTTGGCGGACGCAGCTTCAATGGTATCCGAGGGAAAGCTGAGTCTCGCCGCTCCCTCCTTGGATCGTGATGATGGGAAGAAGGTCGCTGTCATGACCACCAATACTTTTGGTTTTGGGTCAATCGGGGTTGGATGGACCGTTAAGAAGAAGAGATCACCGCGCGAAGGCTGACAATCCACGCCCAGAAGTCAAGTTCTGATCCATTTGTCGTTGTCCAAGAAAACAAGCAAGAGCCTTCAAGAGCTGTCGCTGAGCACTGCAAGAAGCGTTCACGCACATTCGATTCCTCCGAAACCCAAGAATCGGGTAGAGTTTCCAAGAAGCCCAAGAAAGCTCCCAAGATGGGTCTCGCTACTCTAATCGGACCAAGCGAATTACCAACAAAGTACATGGACAAAATACGGGAAATGCATGGGCAAGATGTGACACTCGTGGTGGAGAAGACACTTACTGCCACAGACATGAGCTGCGGCCAAAGTAGGCTCTCTATACCCAACAAGCAGATAAGGCAAGGTTTCTTGAGCGAAGAAGAGATCCGAATCCTAAATAGGAAGGAGGGCATTAAGGTTTTCCTCATTGAGCCGTGTCTCGAAGTTTCTCATGGGTTGCGACTTAAGAAGTGGAATTACACGAGCAAAAATTTTTCTTATATGCTGACAGAGAGGTGGAATGCAGTTGCGCATCCTTACACGCGGAATGAACTCATGAAGGATGTCGTCATTCAGCTTTGGTCCTTCAGGGTGGATGGCAGCCTTTGGTTTTGCCTCAGGAAAGTTGAAGCACCAATGAGGCAATGGAAAGGATGGCTGTGATCTTCCTCCTGTTTCGTGAAGAGAAAATTCATGATATTTCTCTAAGTTCACTATGGTACATAACTAGTTAGCTTCACTTTTCTTATACTTTTTTTAAAATTTCAATGTCTAGGTAAATTCATTTTTTCTTGTTATTTCGGGACCGCTATTGGTGTCTCGATGAAGTTAGGAAGTGATAGCAATTGGCATAGTCCTCATAGATCAACAGTGGTTGATCATGAGTTTTTTTATGGAGTTTTTTGTTGCTCTCGAGTTTTTTTTTTTTTGTATTTTCGGTTGGATTTTGCACAGGAAAGTGCATTTGGTACTATGGAATCAATGATCATTGGAATGGCTAAAGACACTGAAGTGTTCATTTTTCCATATTGAGATCTTTTGAAAATTTTAGCTATTTTTCATATGTCAGTGGATGTCATGGTTAAAGAAACATGCACTGTAAAGAACTCAAAGTCATAAAGATGACAATGTAGTGAGTCGATAGATGAAAAGGGTATTTCTAGTCAATCACAAGTTCGATTGACACCCACCAATAATATGTGCAAGAAGAAGATTGACATCAGACAAACCAAGTTTTAGAACTCTTGACTGGCAAATTACAAAAATCCATTCTGAATAATATATCCACTCATCAATGGACTCATATAAATGCACCAACCAGAACAGACAATACATTATCAAACGCTCCTAAATTATGAAGGTATTAACTTGTCACAAACCAAACCACCTAGACTATATAAATGAAACATGGCATCAACATGCCAATCTTTCCTATGAAATATGTCCAAACATGCCACCATCAATATGGTAATACATAATAGAAACTGTCATGAACCTTGTGAAGGATGTGAAGTCATTGTCTATATTCTTAGTATTCACATGATCAAATTAGCTAACTGAGCTCAAAGGAGTAACAAAAACTCGGACCGTATATATGCTACGAAATGCCATGTTGACTATGGTTAAAACCCTTTTAAATTACCTAGGCTTTTCCATAGGTAGAGTTGTCTAAATATCTATTTATGGAGAGAGCACCAGAAGCCGTCTTCAAGCATCAAAAAATGGGAAATCAGTAATTCATGAGAGATCAACCACTAGAACACACATCAAAAGTGTCTAAAATCCTTTGCCTCAGAGAAGACAAAGTAGTAGCAGCAGCAGCAACTTACGGGTTTATGATGCTTTTCCTTTTCTGAATATTTAAGCTTGTTCTTTCTTTGGGACTCAGTAACTCTGCTTCTTTCTGGTGTAGCGACACCACAGCTTGAGCTTTTGCCACAACCAATGCATCGTCATCTCCTGCAGGAAATATCATCTTTATTGCTCCACAATCTGCCAAATAAGAAGTTAATAAGTTATCAACATTTAGGCAGCACCAGAGATGGACAAAACAAGTATGCCTGAAACAAAGGGCAAGAATGCCTGGAGCAAATGCTTGATAGAAACATTATGGGTAGGCATTCTATCTCAAGATAGTAGCCCAAGATCTCAATATCTTCGAATTTTTCAAAGTAGATATCCCTCTCCTTCTCAAGAGTATCCGCTGATGGCTTCAACTCTATTATATAATTTTTGTTGCCACTGCTAGAAATTACCCAACTTGTTCAACTACTTCTCAATTTAAGTACCTCTTTAGCATATGTCGAACCTGCACTAGTAACGGCTCCAGAGGTCTTGGCTAATTGGTAAGTCAAGCTTGCAAAAGGATCGACCGATGCAGTGCCTCTTTACCCTCCTTGGAAGCCCTATCTCCAACACCAAAAGATATGCATCTAACAAAACTAGAACAACATCAATTTCAATTTTTATCCATTAAGAAAAATGAACAAGCATTCATAAGTGACTAACCACATAGGAAGGCCCATCTTTATCCTTGATCTTGGAATAAATCAAGCAACCTAGCATTCGCTGTTTAGCATACTACGAGAGTTGTAATAACCGGAATGTTACGTGATTGAGACATTTGATCAAACAGTTCAGCTGCAAGCCCTTGGTTCAGGGCATTGTTTTAGACCCATTAATTGTTTACCTCGTCCCTTTCTTTTCCTACCACCTCCCCAAATGACCTGAACCAAACACGAGAAACTTCAAAAGACTGACCAAATTTCTGCTTCAAAAGGGAAAAAGCTTTCCTCATGAAAATACCCAAAAAAAAAACCATCGAGAAAATGACACCCGAGCGCAGCGACATTGCCAATACAAATGAAGAACAAAACACAGAGAACCAACTGCTGCGCATCTCTGTCTCTGTCTCTGTCTGTCTCTCTCTCTCAGGTTAATTTGTCCGTGTGAGCGCGTGACGAAGTGAAAGAGGAGAGATTCAAGACGAAACAAGAAGGCGGGACGCGCGAGCGAGACTTCCATGTTTGGGAGTCTTCTAGAGGTGGTGAAGAAACACAACATTCTCTCTGCCATATGGAAAGGCGGGATAGGGGTCGTGGAAATTGTGAAAAACTATTTCTGAAATTACTTTTTCAACCTTTGTCTTTTTAAATTTAGGAAAAAAATCACCAAAAACCTCAAATTTTTACCTAAAATGATAAATTTACCCATTTTTTTTTTTTTTTGTGACATGAAAAACTCCGAAATTTGTCAATCGTCACCTAGGTAGCACGAACACGTTGTTCATGCTTCCGTGTCGTGTCCAACACGTGTCGGAGCGTGTCAGACACATCGACACGGTCGGACACGGTCGGACATGCGGTCAATGCATGTCGGAAATCCGACATGCGGTCAACGCATGCCCGACACGTTTCGACACACGTGTCCGGAAAATGATGGAGGGTGAAAGCGACGGCGAGGGAGTAGAGACGAGGCTGTGACAACGAGAGACGGCCGCCACTGTGATGCTGCGATGGATCCGATGAGGTTGTAGCTGCGAGGGAGAAAGGGCCAAAGGCGAGAGGAAGAGGAGAGGAAGGTGGTCGTGCGGCGAGTGGCAAGAAGCGAGAGGCGGCGAGCGGCGAGGAAGGGGGTCGTGTGGCGAGCGGCGAGGAAAGGGGTTTGTGCGAAGAGCAGCGAGCGGCGAGGAATGAGAAGAGGAAGGGTCGTGCAAAGCTAGGGTTTTGATGGGCCATCACGTATTGGGGGAGGAGAAGAGACAGGGACGGGTTTTTGATGGGCCATTGCGTATTGGGGGAGGGGAAGAGACAGGGGACAGCCTGTCTGTCAGTGAAGGGGAGGGAAAGAAAAATAAATTTGGGGGTGGGGGAAACAAAGATGGTGGGGAGGGAAATAAAAATAAATTTTGGGGGAGGGGGAAATGGACGAGGGAAAGAACTAGAAGAGGGTGGGGGTGGACCTTAGTGGAGATTTGTTCTTTTTAATGGAAAAATAAATAAATGAGATTAAAATATAATTTCGAAAAATAAAAATACTGAATTTGAATTAAATTAATTAAAAATGAAAATATTCATTTAATATATAACGTGTCGGAACGTGTTGGAATTATCTACTTTTTGAAAAATAACATGTCGCATGTCATGTTGTATCGTGTCGCGTGTCCGTGTCGCCGTGTCCGTGCTACCTAGACTGTAACACATTTATCCCAAACTTTTTTTCGTGACACAAAAAACCATGAACTTCTATACGTGTGACACATTTACCCTAAATCATAGGGCATTTTGGTCTTTTTACTATTTTAAATTTTTTCCTTTTTTTCTTTTTCTTCTCTCTTCTCTTTGCCAGCCATGGCAAAGCCAGTAGAGAAAAGCCAGTGTCTAGCAAGGGCTACCCTCGCTGCGTCAAGCGGCCCTCGCTGACATCGGCCCTGGTGAGGGGTGTCCTCGTCGGACTTGGGCCAGGAAGGCCCTCGCCCGATGCCAGCGAGGGTAGCCCTAGCCAACCCAAGCGAGGGAAACCCTCACTAGATGCCGGCTTCCCTCCGCCGACTCCACCATGGCCGGTGAAGGGAAGAGAAAAGAAGAAAAAAAAAGAAAAGAAAAAAGAAAAAGGGTAAATAGAAAAAATAAGATGAAAATGCCCTTAATAAGGTAAATGTGTCATAGTTTGCAAAGTTTGGAGTTTTCATGTCATAAAAAAGTTTTGGGTAAATTTGTTGTTGGATGTATGCCATAAAGCTACCATGTAATAGTTACATATTAGGAATTTCAGTTGTACTATTATTATTATTATTTAATTAATGGCAATGACGTATTCATTCATTTGTCAAATTATTTTATATTTATGAATGATTTCATAAGATCAGTTGCAACTAGACATATTTTTGAGACGTTAAGAATATATGTGACAGGTTCATAGTTAGACTGAATTTTTAAATTGTTTCCGGTTGATGGATTATTAAATGGATATTAATAATCCTGTTGAGACCAGTCTATTCATAACTTCACCATTAAGTATTGGATACTTAAGGGAATGATGAGTCACAAGTCATTAGGTATTGTAATGCCTGAGTTAAGAACACAAGTGTTTGTATTAGACAAGTTCACTGATCGTGATGCATATGGAACGATTTGCGACATGGAAGCTTTTAGCTCGGTTAATATCTAATTGTTCATACTTTGGTCTTGTGTAAATAATCCTTAGACCTGAGGCACATTGTTAATTTGTGTGTTGAACAACTATGATTCATAGGTGCATGTAATGTCAGGTTGTTGATCCATCTTTGTACATGATTGTCATATTTTCTTCATATACGAAGTTACACATATGCGCAATATAGAATCTGTCTCCTTGTTACATATAAGGTACAATAATGATGTCCTATGCGATCTAATTATGACACTGCATTGAAATCCTCGGCCAGGGTTGTAACCGAGAATAATTGTTTATGTCTCGAATAAAATGCATGTCAATTAGATTTGGTGACTTGACAAATATTCCATGGTCTTTATTTGATTGGGACATAGTAAAATAGAAGGATTGAATTACATTGTAGCTGAAGTTGACAGGTTCATTATGTTCTTAAAATATTCACACTATTTGGGTAGTCATGACATATTGCTAGATGTCAATCATGGCTTGTAAGACCCAAAGATTAATCGGGACAATCAATTCTTTTGGGAGTACTAATGTGTTAGTACAAGTTTTACTACCAGCTTAGTGATGAACCTAGATATGTCACACATCATAAATAATTAGGATAACGTGGAACAAGAGAGAAGTATTGTTGCGAATGTGTTTGCAATTACTACAATCGAATTAAGTCGATTTGAAATTAAATTAAATGAGATTTAATTTAATTTGTATTAAAGTCACGAGTCTACTTGCATATGATGCACACGCATGCCCAAAGTAGATACATGTTAATGTACCCCAAATGTACATATAAAGATTATGTCCTTTTTATTCTTATTTTTTAAAGGATTGATTAATTAATTAATTATTCATTTAATTAATTAATTAATCAATATTATTTAATTGTGAAGCTTTGTGCACGACCGTTCATGCACGAAGCATCATGCACGAAGCATAAGCATCGTGCATGAACGGTTTGACCGTTCATGCACTATGCTTCATGCACAATCGTGCTTCGACAGATGGGGATCAGCAACAGTTGCTGATCCCGTGAAAAACCGTCCAAGAAATGCCGCAAATAAAGGGGTTAAAAAAAATAGAGAGAAGCGGCGATTGCTTTAGTTTTTAAGAGAAAAACCGTGTGTGTGTTCGGGTGTGTGTTCTTGTGTTGTCTTCGAGACGTGAGAAAGAAGAGTGTTCTCTCGTTCGGGCCGTGACTATAATACATCAAGGATACGGCGGATTGTCTCCATGAGATTGCTAGCACGATCATAGTGGTGATTATCCGAAAGTTCTCTCTTCCGTTTGACGTCCATTGTTGGTGTGTCTGAACTAGAGGTCCAATGTTTGTGGGGCTCGAACTGTAGACCATCTGAACCAATTCGTTTAAAGCGTGCTTCGAGAGGTAATTCATGTAACTCTCTTTTATATTTAGATTTTTGATTAAAACGCACAAAGAACGCCTTCGGAGAATCATGTATAAAATACATCATTTTTGTTTCTATTGCCTTCTTTTTGTTAATTTTACCTATACATGATTCATGAAATCCCAACAGTGGTATTAGAGCCAACCTTAGGCGTTTCTCATGCGTTTAATTGATTTATAGTTCAAAGATATTTTTGCGTTCTAATGGCCAATTTATTTTTGTTAAGAGCTTGCTCTTATGTGGCCTATAGAGGTTGATTAATTTATGTGATAAATTTAATCAATTAAGCAAAAATTAGAACTAAATCAATTTTGAATTAAAAATACGTAACTTGTTATACTTTGTATTTATATTCTGTGAATGTTTTATGATTGTAAATTTAAAGTTGACAACGCAACTTCCGTTCGGAATCACGCTCGTGAAATTTGTTTCATCAATTTGATTTCTTGCAATAATTTGCATTGTTCAACTTTAAATTTGATTAAATGCAGAATTTTATATTTGCCTTCTGGAGCTTTAAATTTTGAATTTATGACTCGCAAGGAAGGGTGTTGATCATGGAAAAATCTCTAATCATTGTGATTGTTGTATGGATGAATGTATGATGATTATAGGTATTCTTTTTGGGGTTGTAATTATTAAATGGAGGTTGCGTCATTCCTTTTATATTTAGTTTCATGTAATGTAATTTTAGCATAGTTTAGTATTTCAATTGTTGATGTAAATGCTACAAGAGAGGAGAAGCCATTGGAGGAGCCATTAAGTCGGTGAGCTCTATGGGCCCGGTGTTTGAAGAGTTCAAAGATTGAAGAAAAAGTGAAGAGTAAATTCCTATTATTAAAACATTAAAATGGCTAAATGGGTCTCTTTGGTTCGAGACTCATTGAACCATAATTCCATGATCACCACGTAGGATAGATGTTTATGTGATATCTATTTATTTATTGTGTTTATGTTATTGTGCATGTTAAACCGATTAATGTGCAAAGTGAGACCGTTAATAGCGACCAAAATCTCCTTAAAAATAAAATTAAGTCGAAACAGGTTTCGGACTTGTGGCCTTTCATCGTTGTGGTTTGATCCAATATTATAATGGTTAACTAACCAGCTATGGATACATAGGGGTTAATTACCATTCATAATATTGGACCACTCCATTATGCATGTGATGCTGTGGGGTTGGAGCTAAATGATTTCTAATAATTGTCAGGTAAGGAAATCGTTTGTGTTTTCAATACTTACATGAGACGATGGGTGAGACTTAATTATGATTATGATGCCAATAACTATTAGGTGAGGCTTTCATGGTCTAGAGGCCGAAATTATGATTGAGACTCGCATATGATGCGTTGAACAAGTTGGTTCACTCACTAAGTTCATAGGACACTAATAACTATTAGGTGAGGTGGACTTTGGGCTACTGGGACTCCATTCACCACTAGTAATATTTACCCAACAAAGATTACCGCTTCCCATCTTAAGGAGTATGGGATTCGAATATAAATTTAGTTAGAGGATCTATTTCATTTAAATGCCAAAATGAAATAGTTATTTTGAAAAGTACAACGGCTAACAATTTATTTTCTGCAACAAATATATTATTACTTTGAAAATGGTGACTACAAACCCACTTGCTTCTATACTTGACAAGAATTGTTTGACTGAATCCAATTTTACTGACTGGGTGAGGAATTTGAGAATTGTTCTCAATTTAGAAAAAATTGGGTATGTGCTTGTTAAAAAGATACCAACCTCCTTTCTTGAGGGTGGGACCTAAGAGGAGCGTGTCACTTATGATAAGTGGCATGGCGATGACTTAAAAGTTAGGTTATATATGCTTGCTTCGATGAATAATGAATTACATAAGAAGTATGAATCTAAGGAAGATGCTAGGTTGATCATTTTGCACTTAAAGAAATATTTTGATGAAAATGGTCGAACCTCTAGATATAAGATATTTAAGGCATTGTACCGTATAAGGATGGCTGAAGGATTATCGATTAATGATCATACTTTGAAAATGATCTAGCACATTGAAGAATTGGCTAGGCTAAATCTCGTTAGGGACAACGAGTTAGCTGTGGATTTGATCCTCTAATCTTTACCTGATTCCTTCTCTGGTTTT
The DNA here is from genome assembly GCF_016545825.1 of Eucalyptus grandis. Classification (NCBI taxonomy): domain Eukaryota; kingdom Viridiplantae; phylum Streptophyta; class Magnoliopsida; order Myrtales; family Myrtaceae; genus Eucalyptus; species Eucalyptus grandis. The sequence continues at coordinate 19,341,268 of NC_052620.1, forward strand.
GTCCAAAACTTCCACATGCATAAGATGGAGAAAACTCTCTTTGAGTTACATAGCATGCTAGTAGTTTATGAGAAGGAAATGCACAACACGAGACCAAATGTAGTGGCTATGGCTAAGGCTTCTTCTTTAAAGGGTAAGACTGTTTTGAAGAAAAAGAAATGGAAGAGGCCTGTCAAACCTGTTGTGCAACCAAAGCCCAAGATTGATAAAGGGAAATGTCATTACTGTGGTGTTAAAGGACACTAGAGGAGAAATTGTAGGAAGGACCTCGCGACCTTGAAGGTCAAGCCCAAAGACCAACTTTATGAAGGTATGGTGTCTATGCTTATTGAAACTAATCTTATGGTTAGTGTTGAATCCAGCTCATGGGTTTTAGATTCTGCTACAACTTCACATATTTGTATGTCTTTGCAGAATCTGGAAATAAGTAGGATAATAGGGTGAAATGAGATTGTCCTGAAATTTGCCAATGGAGCAAGAGTTGTTGCATTAGCTATAGGGACTTTTCATTTATGTTTGCCTTCTGGAAATGTATTGGTTTTAAAGAACTGTTTGCATTATAAGAATGCTGTTAGGAACATTATCTCTATACCTCGTTTGGGTAAAGAGAATTATGAATTTTCTTTTGTTGATGATGTATGTTCTATTTATCATAATAGAAGATATATTGGTTCTAACTTATTAACCAATAATCTTTATACCATTACAATGTCCGATAATGCGATTACCGATGTCAATAAGTAAAATAGAATTGATATAAATGCCATAACTAATAAACGCCCTAGAAACGGTCCAAATAAAAAGTATGTTTGGCATCTCCGATTAGGTCATATTGGAGAAGACAGAATTAACAAGTTGAGTAATGATGGGTACATTGATCCATCAAATTTTTAGTCATACTCGACTTGTGAGGCATGTCTTCTATGAAAAATGACCAACGCGCATTTTGTGGGACAAAGTGCACGAACTGCTGACATATTAGGATTAATACATACAGATGTATGTGGACCAATTAATGAAACTGCTAGAGGTGGTTATAATTACTTCATTACCTTCACCGATGATCAGTCACGATATGGTTATTTATACCTCATGAAATATAAATCTAAATCCTTTAAAAAGTTCAAGGAATTCAAGACTGAAGTTGAGAAACAAATAGGAAAATGTATTAAGGCTCTTTGATCATATGGATGAGGTGAATACCTTAATACTAAATTCCTGGACCATCTTAAAGAGAATGACATTTTATCACAATGGACACCTCCTGGAACTCTAGAACATAATAGTGTATCTGAATGAAGAAATTATACTTTATTAGATATGGTGCAATCTATGATGAGTTACACCGATTTGCCAATATCCCTTTAGGGATATGGCCATTGAGATAGTTGTATATATACTGAACAGAGTGCTGTCCAAATCTGTTCCAACTACGCCTTATGAGATATGGCATAGTAAGAAACCTAGTCTTAATCATATTAAGATTTGGGGTTGTCCAGCTTTCGTGAAAAAGCTAAAAATAGAAAAATTGGAGGCAAGATCTGAACAAGGTCGCTTCATTGGATATCCAAAGGAAACTCTTGGATATTATTTCTATTTTCATTCATACCAAAGAATTTTAGTAAGTAAGCACGCTTCTTTTTTGGAGAATCAGACGTCCAAGAAGGTGGTGCTAGGTGGAAAATAGTCTTACAAAAATAAAATAATGAAGTACTAAACAATCAAGTTCAGATACCAATTTCTGATTCAGTGGGAGCTTTTGATACACAACCTCTTAGGAGAAGTGCGAGAACGTCTCACCCACCTGCTTGTTATAGACACTCGGTTGATCATATTGAACCTTTATTCATTGTGAATGATAGTGATTAACCTGGTGATCCTAAAACCAATGAGAAGGCGATGTCGGACATCGATTATGGTAAATGGCTAGAAGCCATGAAATCTGAAATGGATTCAATGTATTCCAATGAAGTTTGGACCTTAATTAACCTGCCTGATGGTATTATACCAATTGGCTGTAAATGGATCTTCAAGAGGAAGATGAATGCTGAAGGTCAAATTGGAACTTACAAAGCATGGCTAGTGGCGAAAGGATATCGTTAGAAAGAAGGAATTGATTATGATGAAACTTTCTCACCTGTGACCATGCTAAAATCCATTCGGATTATGTTGGCTATAGCTGCACACCTTGATTATGAGATATTCCAGATGGATGTCAAAACGGCTTTTCTAAATGATTTTCTCAATGATGACATCTATATGGAACAACCACGGGGTTTTGAATCCAATAGTGAAAAACTAAAGGTGTGTAAGCTTAAGAGATGTCAAAACGGCTTTATCTGTCACGCCTCAATCCTCGGGCATGCACACATCCTTCAACTTGGTCGATTTTATAATGCGATATCCTAGGCTTACGTATCACCGACCCTTTCATTTTCATATGCGCATGCGGAAGCAATTATAAATCCCTAGACAATAAAACGGTGGGATAGAAAAGCAAGGCCATAATTTTCATATTGAAATTCACAACCATACTTTCATACAAGCATCTCATAGTATATAATGCAATACTATTCACAAGGGTCTGGTTTAACACTTATCCACATATAATCAAGGTCTGACAAAACAGGATGAGATCTCAGTCCTCATCCCGGTCATACTCATGATCCTCCTCGTGGTCATCTTCTTCTCCAAAATCTTCTTCCTCATCCGGTTCCACATCAAGGTTCTCCTCTTCAGATTCCTCCTCCTCAGGCTCCTCATCAGAGTCCTGAAATGGTTATTCAATAACCATTGAGACCATGTCTCAGCAAGTTCTACCCCCTAAGACTCGATTAGTAAATCAATATGCTAACCGGGCTGCCTATGCACATACGAGTCAGATGACTTACCTTGGCTTCAGATTCCGCCTGCATATTAGCATAATTCAATATGCACCCAAGCAATCACATTACAGATCGATATCTCGATCAATCAACCTAGTCGATTTCATGTCAATCGGACCATTCATCGGTCATTTCAATTCAATCAATTAATTCACGACATCATATCAAAGCAATGATCAATCGACCTAATCGATTACATGTTATCTCGACCATTTCTTGATCGGCTCATCTTATACTATCTATAAGTCCACTCATATCAGGACTGCTCGCTCTAAGCTGATAAATAGATAGTATGGCTCGCACTAAGCTAATAGGGTTAAGGTATACTGCTCTCGCTAAGCTGACATATCGCCCGTAGGTTGATATAGTATACTGGTATATTACTCTCGCTAAGCTGACATATCGCCTGTAGGTTGATATAGTTTACCCCCGATGCTCACTCTAAGCTGATAAAGTGTACTGCTTGCGCTAAGTTGACATATCGCCCGCAGGCTGATAGAGTACACCAGTATACTGCTCTCGCTAAGCTGACATATTGCCCGTAGGCTGATATAGTATACTATTCTGATCATTCAATCAATTCCCTCTTTTATCATTCTCGATAAAATAGTTATGTGTGGGGACACGGTCGGCCTTAGCCAAAATATAATATTTTCCTTTTCCATAACTTCCACATTTTCTGTAGTTCACTCAAATATTTTTGGCATTATCAACCAATACCTAGTTATTTTTCAATTAATAACCAAAGATTATTCTATTAAAGAACAATTCCCACTTTTACAAATAATTCAATTCAGTATGAAATAAAGCTCAATTAAATAAACGGACTGCGCCCCGACAATCAGCATAAAATTCCGGTCATTAGCTATCCCCGCCTAATTTTCAAAAAGTAAATAAATAAATAAATAATTTCGAAAATTAATAAATAAATACTAAAAATCCAATTTAGGCCCGTAATTCCTGATTGGAGCTTGAAACGGGTCGGGAAAATCCCGGAGATGCATTCAATAAATAGAAGTACGTCTCTACTTGTTAATGACTAAGTCTAACCACCTAACATTAGGGGTGTAAATGGTTCGGTTCGGCTCGGTTTTTGAAAACCGAACCGAACCGAACCGTTTAAAAATTTCCGAACCGAACCGAATACAAACCGAACCGAAATTTCGGTTCGGTTCGGTTTTTTGGTTTTTAGCTTTCGGTTTTCTGTTTTTTTTTTTTTTTTTTTTTTTTTTTTTTTCAGCTTTCAGAAATTTCGGTTCGGACGGGCGGGCGGCTTACCTTCTGTATATGCTCCTTAAAAATTATTAGATCAATCCCTTTATCGATGCTCCAAAGGATCTTGACCCCAAAAAAGCCCCTTCCAAGAATGTTACAATGATAATGTTGGTACATTGCTGCTTTGTCATTGTGAAGTTCTTCAATGATACGATGTCGCAATGCTACTAGAAATGGTTAACAGCATCCATTTTTCTATCTGTTTTTATTGCTTTCTTAAAGTGTGCTTCCTAGTTTCTCAAAAGATGATCGAACCAGAACATTTTAACTCAAACCAATCACCAAAGAATCATCCCCTTCTCCTTTCCCCGTATTTCGATCTTTGAGATATTGCAATATACATCGAACATTCCAATCTTGTTCATTCAGTCAACATTAGTTAACTTCATAATATGCCAGATCAGGATGCTGAGATATTGTAATATATAGCAATGAGGGTTTAAAAGTCGACTCCCATGACGTCGCAAATCGTTGGTTCTAGGTTAGAACTTAGTTGTTACTCTTTGATATCCTGTTCGGCACTAATTGTATCGTCCATTTTCAAGCCGTATCCCCGAAGAAGAACTTGAATGATAACCATTTGAAATGGACCGGCAGATTAACTATATACCAGTTGAATCACTTCGCCTAGATGCAGACCGGATAACCAGCTACTGACAATGTAATTCATTGAGAAAACTAAAAGATCACACTTCTAAAATTAAGATCAACTGACAAATCATAGTACAGCTACTAGGAACCATTTAGACTTTCTAATGTTTTGTTTTTACATCTGCACCATGTCTTGGATAACACACGTTCAAATAAGTGAGCAGCGGATGCAGGTACATGACAATTTTTTTATAGTCACAAACTCGTTCATGACATAGCATAGTTTGTATGGAGCAGGACATATCCCATCCTGGAAAGGCACACATCCCATTCTTGGTAATAAAACAGCAATCAAAAGAACGAGAACAACGTGGGGATGTGATAAGTAAACGCCGATAACTAGGAATAGCTGAATGGGCCGAGAGGAAATACCGTTGAGAATCTGAATCATCATCCGTTGTGCATAATTTCCCCACAATATTAGTTCTATTGTGATCAAAAGTCAACCACCACCGTGGTCATACAAAGATACAAAGAAGCATATGCTAGCACAAATATGTATAAAGAGGTGCATTTCCGCCGGACGACATACATATTTCTATGTAAATGCCTCTTCGAATGTCACAGACTTGACCACACTCGAGATCTCGGTGAGGAGAGACTACGACAAGCTGTAGAATAAAATGTGATGATCCAAAGAATCTGAGAAGCCTGCATTATTTGTCGAAAAATAAAAATAAGGTTTAAGACTAGCAATGCAATAAGAACTAACAGCTTGATCTTTCCTATTAGATATCCCGATCACTCTTCCAATCCAAAAAATGCGCACGCTACTGTAAATGAGACAATTTAAATGAAAATAACACTTACAACAAGAAAAGCTAAGACCCTGCACTAGACAAGAATAGTGTAGATTTTTTTGGTCTTCAAAATAGAAAGATGGAAGGTCCACTGCAAAAATATATAACCCATATCGGTTCATATTCACCACGAAAGAAACCAAACAAAGACTGGACTATACTCATGAACGACACCATCGACAACAACTAAACTAAAAGCTTCTTGCACTAGGTCGGTTTACTACAAAAGTTTTGTATGTAGTTAATGTGGGCATGGTGGGAAGAACATTTGAAATTGTTCGAGCTATTTCAGCATATTTCTATAGGGAATATGGGTGGCAAAAGGAGCAAGGAAATTAGTAATCTAAACTCTTGGTGGACATTGCCTCTCACCCAAGAATGCATTGCTCAAACACCCAGAGCACCTAATAGATTGAACATGTAAAAGGATCTCGAAGGATATAAACAACACCATGATCTCTAAATTACAGAATAGCGGGGACCTGCAGCTACCCCTGATAAGATCTCCTAAAATAAAGTCCCTAATAGATTGAAATACACTAGGCTGAAAGAGTCGATTTTAGCATTAAGTTCTTCCTCGATTAGAAATACAACCTTGCACCGCAGGTAGCGAACTTGCAATACAGTTGACTAGTTGAGAGGCCATTAGCTACTAGTGCTCCATTTAGAATCAATTAAATCATGCTCTGTGGCTATTAGCTTATAATTCTGTTTTGAACTACCCATGAGAGAGAGACAGATAGAGGGGAGAGGGTGGAGAGAGGATTAGAAGTGGCCTCGCATTAAACTGAATCTAATCCAGCGAGAACACTCGCACCTCAAATACCGCACCTTTACACTAATTTCAAACAAAAATTCACCCATTTCTTTCACACCCTGTAATCCCAACCTCAAATTAACCTGAGTCTAATACAGTAGCAACACTCACATCTCAAATGCTGCACATTTACACTAACCTCAAACACAAACTCACCCATTTCTTCCATACCCTGTAATCCCAACCTCAGATTCTGTAGAAAGCGGAACACTAAGATTTGCAGACATTAAGAGAGAAAACCACGAATTCAAGAGACCTAAGAGACCCACCTAGACATCTTTCGAGACCAGATCAAGCCTAGCCTTAGGATTCTGATAGAAAGCGGAACCCCCGCCCACATTCCTAATCTCCCTCAAATGCCCCAAGTAATTACAACCGTCGTCCGGAAACCCAAGCTCCAGAATCTCCCTCCGATGGTAGCCGGCAAAGTGAAGATGGCAATGGGCTTCCAGAAATCGCCGAAGCCGCCGCCGCACGTCAAGCTCGAGCTCCCGAGCACGAGGTCGCCCCAGACAGCGTTCCTCGTCCCGCCGCTGGAGGGCTGATCTGCTCCAAGAACGCCGAGATTGCCAAGTCGGTGAGGTGAATCAAAGAGCTGGAACCGTCGGACGAGAGGATGAGTCGTGGCTGGAGGTGTATAGCCGGCAAAGTGAAGATGGCGGCCCTCGCCCCGAGCAGAGTGCACGCGGGACATGCTCTGTTGCCGTCGCCATCGCGAAGGAAGAGGGACGAAGGAGAGACTTGCAGAAGAAAGGGGCTTTGTCCCTCAATCGATCGCCATCGCCGTCGCCGTCGCAGTCGTCGTCCCTGCCGCCATCATCGTCGCAGTCGTCGTCGCCGTCGCCATCGCCGTTGAGAGAACTCAGACGGGAACCGATAAAAACCAAGAGACACGAGAGGACTGAGAGACGGGAGTCGGGAGAGAACCGAATTAGATTGATTTTATCGGTTCGTGCCTTTGTGGTTCGGTTTTCAGTTCGGTTAACCGATAAAAACCAAACCGATAAAAAATTTTCGGTTCTTGATGAAAACCGAACCGAACCGAAAAAATCAAATTTTTCGGTTCGGTTCGGTTCGGTTCGGTTCGTGGTTCAGTTCGGTTTTCGGTTCGGGTTCGACACCCTACCTAACATGCATCATTAAGTCACTAATTAAATTGTCCAAAACTAATCTAACCACCTAATTGCATTTAATTAAATCTAACCAACCCTTAAGCATAATTAGCAAAACTAAGAAAGCATTAGTGAGTAAAACTCACTTGATTAAAAGCGGGGACTAGACCACCGCGACGACGGCGTGATGGCGACGCAACGACGGCCGAAATCTGAATTTCCGGCAGCGTTGGCAGACACTAGGTCAGGCCCAAAGGCCTTGCAAGCCCACATCAATTTTCTGGGCTTGGGGCTAAACTTGCGGTTGGGCTTGGCTTCGCGGGCTTGGGCTTCTAATGGGCTGGAATGGGCCGAGCTGCTGCAGACTTGGGCTCAATGGAGTTGCTGGAGAGAAGATGGGCTGATCCACGAATGAGCTTGGCCGAAACTTGGGTTGTTGCTGGGAAAAGATGAAGGACGCGCGGCTTCGATTGAGGAGACTGGCGTGCAAATGAGCTTCGCTGGGCTCTTTGTTGACCGAACGTGGTAGCTTGGTGGAAGAGGCAGGCTACAGGGACGTTGATGCAGCGAGGAAACGTGGTAGCTTCGGTCTTCAGACGGTGCTGGCGTCAACAAGGCTTCAACTGTTGACTTGGGCAACAAAAGTTGGTGGACTTGGACGCGTGGGGCAAGCGTCGATGGTGGAGTAGCTTCTGCCGCGAGCTGCTTCGATGAAGCTAGATACGGAGGAGTCAACGTGGCTGAGGGAGCTCGCTTGTTGGTTGACTCGGCAGGAAACAAAGCTTAGTGGAGGATGGGCGTGGCCTGCAGAGAAGCGAAGCGGTGGAGCTGCAGGTGATGGCTTCCTGGCTTCGGTCAACAGAACATGGAGTCAGTCTCGATGGAAGACTTCGCGCGGATGGAATGGAGAGCCGGTGCGGTCTTCGACGCAGCCAATTGAGAAGAAAACCGAAATGAAGAGGGAATGAAAATGAAGAAGCAGCGAAGGAGGTTGGCGTGCACTCGAGACCAAAGGAGAGAGGGGTGGCACACGTAGATGGAGAAGCCAGCTAAGGGGGATCAAAAGTCTTAAATCTTAGCCAATACATTAAATGTTTTGGTCCCCACAAGCCCACAATGATTCTTTGTCCCCTAAAGTCCATGAAAGATTATCCTCTTGCCTCTTAATAATTTCTTGCATTATCTTCACAAAATAATCCAAATTGAAGTCCAAATTTCCAGCCCCATTCCTAATTTCGAATTTCACAAATTTGAGCTTCAATTTCATCCTTGATTTCTGCAAAATCGACGTCCAATTTCGATGTAGAAAAAGCCCACATAATTTCTACAGGTCGAAAATCTCTTTAATTTGGCCGATCCGAATTTCCGTTAATTTTTCGCAATATCCGAACTTATTTTCCGTAAAAATTCCGAAATCTCTGAAAATTATTTGGAAAATGAGTCGACGTTCCTAAAATAGATCGTGACATGACAGAATCTTCAATTTCTAAAATCGGACTTAAATTGGTGGTTGATTTCCATTCGGCGCGCTTTTAGCGTGACCTAGATTACCAGGTAATTTTTAGAGATTTTTAGGACAAATGACCTGTGGTCTATTTTCTTCGAACCACTATGAACTCACTTGACTAAATGGCGATTCTCGATTGTGGTGAAAATCTCAAGGTTTCAATTACGGGTATAGAGTACACAAAACGACAGAAAAATCGATATAATGCCGATCATCGAGAATTTTGCACTCAGGTGGAATCACCCACACTTTGATGACACATCTCAATTGAATCCACCTATCCTTGATCTTTGATCGATTTTGACAATGTCGTAATGACCCTTGCAAACTAGCACGATCGAGCAATCGACTTCTGGTCGAATTCTCAAGTCCTTTGTATTAAAATCTCTTAATAACTTCTCCAAATAGTCTAGTTATCTCACGAGTGATCGGCTCTGAGAATAGCATTATAGGTGCGTCAATGAAATGCCCGGTTTATTTAGCAGAAAAAAGAGTTGAAAATCTGAGATGTCACATTATCAAACAAGCCTCCAGAAGTTAGAATATCCGTTTTGATGAGGTAGTAAAATCATTTGGCTTTATAAAAAATCCGGATGAATCTTGTGTATACAAGAAGATCGGTGGGAGTGCAATTGCATTTCTAGTTTTGTATGTCAATGATATACTTTTGATTGGAAATGATGTACCAATGATATCATCAATAAAACTATTCTTGTCACAGAAATTCTCCATGAACGATTTAGGAGAGGCAACCTACATTTTAGGTATCAAGATCTATAGAGATGATCAAGACGATTGATCAGCATCTCATAGTTTACGTACATAGACAAAGTGTTAACATGTTTTGACAGGCAATGTTCCAAGAGAGGATTATTGCCTTTTAGGCAAGGGATCCGTCTTTCTAAGGAGATATGTCCCAACTGTCACGCTCTGATCCTCGGGCACGCACACATCCTTCTGCTTGGTCAATTTTAGAATGCGATACCCCAGGACTATGTATCGCCGTCCCTTTCGTTTTAGATAGCACATGCGGAAGCAATTATGACCCCCAGACAATAAAAATAATGGGATAGAAAAGCAATGCCATATTTTTCATATTGAAATCTATAACCAAACTTTTACAGAGCACAACTTAAAGTATTTCACAAGACTATTCACGACTTTCTAGATTCACTCTATTCACATATAAACAGGGTTCACAAAAGAGGATGGGATATCAGTCCTTATCCGGGTCGTACTTAGGATCCTCCTCGTGGTCATCTTCTTCTCCAAAATTTTTCCTCCTCGACAGGTTTCACCTCAGGGTTCTCCTCTTCAGATTCCTCCTCCTCAGGCTCCTCATCAGGGTTCTGAAATGGTTATTCAATAACCATTGAGACTACGTCTCAGCAAGTTCTACCCCACTAAGACTCAATTAAGAAACCAATACACCACATGATTGCTTAAGTACAACATGAGTCAGAAGACTTACCTTGACATCAGTCCCAACCTGCAATTCAAGATTATACACATATGCCTCATATATTGCATCAAGCAATAAATCGATTCACGACATTGGATCAAATCATTGATCAATTGACATAGTTGATTACATGTTAGTCGGACCTCTTCTAGGTCATTTACATCCCACTATATAACCTCCAATTGTACACTCAGTCACAGAGCTCAATTAATACTCTCGGGCATCGTTTTCGCCAAGGTGACATAAGTAACAGACAGTCTACATGCGTTCTTTAAGGCACCGTTTTCGCCAATGATATTTCTCATCATTGAACCACGCTCGTCATAGGTCACCGACAATCTACATGGTGTTCTTTAAGGCGCCATTTTCGCCAGTGATATCCTCATCACCAAACCACACCCGTCATAGGTCACAGACAGTTTACGTGCGTTCTTTAAGGCGGCGTTTTCACCAGTGATATCAATCACTAAACCACACCCGTCAATGAGTCACACCTGACTGGTCTTAGCCAAGAAAATTACCGTTTCATTCTTGAGACTCTCTCTACTTTAGCCCATCAAAGTATTATTGACGCTAAATAATTATAGTCGACCATCTACCAGTCAATCACTCAATTTCAATCAATTAGGAATAAATCCTCAAATTGCACAATTACATCAATTCCACACAACGTAGAGCTCAAATAAATAAACGGATTGTACCACGACAATCAGCACGAAATTTCGGTCGTTGACTATCCCAGCTTAATTTCCGAAAAATAAATAAATAAATAACTAAATATTAAAAATTAACAAATAATTATAATAAATCCAACTTAGGCCCGTATTGCCTAATTGGAGCTCGATAAGTCGGGAAAAATCCCGAGATGCATTCAATATATAGAATAAGCTATCCTCGAGCTAATTATACTAACCATCTAACTAATATGCAATGCAATTAACTAATAATCACTAATCCATTCTAATCTAACCACCTAATCCTACTTAATTAACACTAATCAACCCTTAAGTATAATTAGTCTACTAAGTAAGGATTAGTGAGATTACTCACCATAATTAAGCGTAAGTCGGATCAAATTGACGGGGACGACATGAGGATCGATTCTTCCCAAAGCAAGTCTAGGGTTCGGAGCTTGGAAACGCCTCAAAAGCGGGCCAAAAGGGTGCTGGAAACCCGCTTTCTAGCTGCTGTCCTTAGCTGAATAAAGTTGCTCTGGTGGCTGAGATGGCGAAGCAAGGCCGGCGGAGGGTGAGCGAGGCTCCGGTGAGGCCGAACGGTGGCCAAAGGTGGTCGGACAGCGGTCTGAGGTGGCCAAACGGAGCTAGACAGAGGCGACAAGAGCTGGACGGCGCTGCTAGGTGGCGAGAACACGAGGGGAAACAAGCGGCGGCTCTGTGGGGTGGTGCACGCGTGAATGGCAGAATGGTGGGTGGGGTGCGGTGGAGCAGACAGTGGTTCGGCGTGGTTGCGGCTCCTTCGAGCGATGCTGGTTGTTGCTTTTGTTTCGCTTTCCGGCTCGCACGATGAGGGAGAGAGAGTGTGGTGAGGATGGGATAAGAGAGAGAGAGAGAGAGAGAGAGAGAGAGAGAGAGAGAGAGAGAGAGAGAGAGAGAGAGAGAGAGAGAGAGAGAGAGAGAGAGAGAGTGAGAGAGTGAGGTTGAAAAGTCAAAAAGAAAAGTGAAGGAAGCAAAGTTGGAACCAGCATAAGCAAATCGGTGGGGGAGGGGTTCTCGCACGAGGGAAAAGAAAGAGAGAGAGAGAGAGAGAGAGAGAGAGAGAGAGAGAGAGAGAGAAGAAACTTGTGGCCAAAAAAGGAGGAAAAGGTGTTTGGCCAAAAGGGAAAAAGAAAAAGGAAATGGGAAGAAAACTAAAGAAAAGAATTTCCTAGAATAGAAAATTCTCATCTCATTTGCTTTTGAATAAGCTCAATGATTCCCAAAATAAATTTCAAATTAGAGCACTTGGTCCCCACTTGCGTTTCTGCATCCAATTTCCCTCTTGATTTTCTCTCAATTAACTCTCACAAAATCAATTGATGTCTCACTTATCAAATTGATTATTTTCCTCATCCAAGAATCCCTCATGCTTTTCAATTTTACAACCAAAATTAATCCCCGGCTTTAACTGAACAAATACGGCCTTAAACTGACTTTTTCCCAAAAAGTTTCGGTTGTCAGAAAAATCTTCTAAGACTGAGTCATGGGTCCTAAAATTCATTGTGACATGATAGAACCTTCAATTTCTGAAATTGGACTTGAATCAGCGGTTAATTTCCATTTGGCGCGTTTTTAGCATGACCTAGACTACCGGGTGGTTTTCAGAACTTTTTAAGGCAAATGAAATGAACCCACTCGACATATTGGCAACTCTCGATTGTCGTGAGAATCTGGAGGATTCAATCACGGACACATGGTACCAAAATGATAGTAAAATCAGATTAGTGTCGATCGACGAGAATTTTCCAATTTAATGGAGTCACCCACACATCTCAGTCGAACAGACTTATCTCTTATCTCAAATCAATTTTTAACTGTGCCGTAATAGCCTCTAAAGATAAGCACGGTCGAGAAGCTGATTCTTGATCGAATTATCAAGTCCATTTGCTTTAAAGTTCTTAATAACTTCTCCAGCTAGTCTAATTATCTCGAGAGTGATCAGCTTTGAGAATAACCCTATAGACGCGTCAACGAAATGCCCAATTAATTTAGTAGAAAACGGGTCGAAAATTTCAGGATGCCACACCAACACTCCTGAAGAAAGAGAGCGGATAGCAAAGATACCATATGCATCCGTTATTGGAAGTATAATGTATGCTATGCTATGTACTAGACCTAATATTGCGCATGTTGTAGGTATTACTAGCAGATATCAGTCTGATCTAGGAGAAGAGCACTGGATAGCAGTCAAGAATATTCTTAAGTACTCGCGAAGGACTAAGGATCTATTCTTGATATATGGAGAAGGAGAATTTAAAGTTGTAGCTTATACTAATTCCGATTTTCAATCGGATCCTAATGATTATAAGTTTACGTTTGGGTATGTATTTACATTCAATGGTGGTGCAGTTAGTTGGAAATGTTCCAAACAAAGTATAACTGCCCATTCCACCATTGAGGCAGAGTATGTAGTCAATTTTGAAGTAGCAAAGGAAACCGTTTGAATGAAGAAGTTTATTTCTGAACTTGGAGTCGTTCCTTTAATTGAGCAACCGATTACATTGTTTCGTGACAACAATAGGGCGATGGCCCAAACTAAGGAACCAAGGTCTCACCAAAAGTCCAAGCACAATGAGAGACGCTTCCATCTCATCAGAGAAATTGTTGGGAGAGGTGATATTGCCTTACAGAAAATTGTCTCAGCAAAAAACGTGGCGGATCCCTTCACTAAGGCCTTACCTCAGTCTTCTTTTGAAAGTCATATTGACAAAATGGGTTTGAGTACCAGACAAGTTGGCTTAGTGCAAGTGGGAGATTGTTGGATGTATGCCATAAATCTACTATGTAATAGTTACATATTAGGGATTTCAGTTGTACTATCATTATTATTATTTAATTAATGGCAATGACGTATTCATTCATTTGTCTAATTATTTTATATTTATGAATGATTCCATAACATCAGTTGCAACTAAACCTATTCTTGAGATGTTTAGAATATATATGACGGGTTTATAGTTAAATTGAATCTTTAAATTGTTCCCGGTCGATGGATTATTGAGTGGATATTAATAACCTTATTGAAACCGGTGTGTTCATAACTTCTCCATTAAGTATTGGATACTTAAGGGAATGATGAGTCAAAAGTCATTAGGTATTGTGATGCTTGAGTTAATAACACAAGTGTTTATATTAGACATGTTCACTGAACGTGATGCATATGGAACGATTAGCAACATGAAAGCTTTTATCGCAGTCAATGTCTAATTGTTCATACTTTGGTCTTGTGTAAATAATCCTTAGGCCCGAGGCACAGTGTTAACTTGTGTGTTGAACAACTATGGTTCACAGGTGCACATAATATCAGGTCGTTGATCCGTCTTTGTATCTGATGGTCATATTTTGTTCATATACGAAGTTACACATGTGTGCAATATGGAATCTGTCTTATTGTTACATGCAAGGTACAATAATGATGTCCTATGTGATCTAATTATGACACTACATTGAAATCCTTAGCCAGGACTGTAACCGAGAATAAATTGTTTATGTCTCGAATAAAATGCATGTCAATTAGATTTGTGCATATAATCAAATTGGTGACTTGACAAATATTCCATGGTCTTTATTTGATCGAGACATAGTAAGACAGAATGATTGAATTACACTATAGCCGAAGCTGACAGGTTCATTATGTTCTTAAAATATTCACACTATCTGGGTAGTTATGACATTGCTAGATGTCAATCATGGCTTGTAAGACCCAAAGATTAATCGAGACAATTAATTCTTTTGAGAGTACTAATGTGTTAGTACAAGTCTTACTATTAGCTTAGTGATGAACCTATGAATGTCACACACCATAAAAAATTAAGATAACGTGGAACAAGAGAGAAATATTGTTGCAAATGTGTTTGCAATTACTTCAATTGAATTGAGTCGATTTGAAATTAAATTAAATGAGACTTAATTTAATTTGTATTAAAGTCACGAGTCTACTTGCATATGATGCACACACATGCCCAACGTGGGTACATGTTAATGTACCCTAAATGTACATATAAAAATTATGTCCTTTTTATTTTTACTTTTTAAAGGATTGATTAATTAATTATTTATTCATTTAATTAATTAATTAATCAATACTTTTTAATTGGGAAGCTTCATGCACGAAGCATAAGCATCGTACCGTTCATGCACGATGCTTCATGCACGATCATGCTTCGACAGATGGGGATTAGCAACGGTTGCTGATCCCGTGAAAAACTGTCCAAGAAATGCCGCAAATAAAGGGGTTAAAAAAATAGAGAGAAGCGGCGATTGTTTTAGTTTTTAAGAGAAAAACCGTGTGTGTCTTCGGGTGTGTGTTCTTGTGTTGTCTTCGAGACACGAGAAAGAAGAGTGTTCTCTCGTTCAGACCATAACTATAATACATATAATACATCAAGGATATGGCGGATTGTCTCCACAAGATTGCTAGCACGATCATAGTGGTGATTATCCGAAAGTTCTATCTTCCGTTCGACATTCATTGTTGGTGTGTTTGAACTAGAGGTCCGAAGTTTGTGGGGCTCGAACTGTAGAACATCTGAACCAATTCGTTTAAAGTGCGCTTTGAGAGGTAATTCATGTAACTCTCTTTTATATTTAGATTTTTGATTAAAACGCACAAACAACGCATTCGGAGAATCATGTATAAAATATATCATTTTTGTTTCCATTGCCTTCTTTTTGTTAGTTTTACCTATATATGATTCATGAAACCCCAACATTTGTCATTTTGAGCAAAGTTTGGGGTTTTTGGTTGTCTTTTTCCTTAAATTTATTATTGTCGATTATCACCAATTCATGCCTAAAATAGTCATTTAATAAATAAAACTTAGAATAAGTTATTCTCAGAAAGCTTTTTCTCAGTTCATGTCAAAATACTACGAGTTTCAAATAAATTGTGCCCCCTCGCGTTTAACTATATGTAAGGGAAATATTTTTTTGTGATTTTGATAAGAGACAAGGATAGTGTCGTAAATTCGGCTTGTTAATGTGCCCGGTCTCCATCGTTTCATCACAAGCCCATGAAGATAAAGAAGAAAATGGTGGGCCCGGTGGAAATCTGTTATTCATGTTTTCCTCCCCTAAACTTTCTCAAATTCTTTTCAGAGGGCCGTTTTTCACATTCTCTACCAATTTCCCTTCTCCCTCCGTTCTTCGTCCATCCAGATAGAGCGTTATTTAGAGCGTGTGAGAGGGAGAGAGATGTGAGTTGTCTTAAGGAGGCCCAAAGAAGTGAGGCAAAAGGTGAAATAAATATATGCGGGGAAACTCATTTTACAAAATAAACAAGGAATTTTCTGGTATTTAATACCCAACGTATATAATTGCGGGTCGATCCTTACCAAAAGAAATTTCTAAGGCAGATATTAATATCTGGTAACAAATGTTACGATAAAAAAAAAATTATCATGAATTTTTCATTGGTTAAAGCGAAAAAGGGTTAGAAAATCATTTTTCAGATAAACCTTCACCTAAACCTGTCAAACGGATGAGTCAAATCAAGTTTAGATTGGGTTATAAATGGTCCGAATCAAATTAATCCATAAACTCATTCATGACTCATTTATTTGTGATGTAAATTTTTTGATTCATACCTAACTTGACTTGACTCGACTCATCCAATATCAATTCAAGGCAGGGAAAATTAGATCCTTTATCCATGGTTGACTTGGGGATTGGGATTACCCAAAAAAAAAAAATAAATAAAAGAACAAAAGGAATCGCCCTACATAATTCAGTTAATTTGACTCAACATTATTGATATTTGATTTTTAGTTGACATGTTAATAATGATAAAATCTTGAGTTTAAGGTTTTGATCGTGATGGAACCCTTTTCTCAAGCAAAAAGTATCTTCTTTTTTAAAATTTCATTTTCATTGGTCCTTCATTTGTAAGTAACTTCCTAATCATTTTCATCAAAAACTAGAAAAGTCAAAAGTTGACTCTTTAGTTGACTTTCAGTTAACCAAAAACGCCACCCGTGAATCAAAATTTGGCTTTTTGTACAAAATGTTTCCAAATAATTCCAATTTCATTTTGGCCATAAAAGTTTTCGAAAAAATCAAAGTTTTGGCCACAAATTGACATTTTAGTGATTAATCATTAAAATGTTTACTTTTGGTCAACCATTTGATAAAAAAAATTACAATGTGAAAATTCACAAATCATTGCATTTCCTTCCCTCTCTGCTGAGATTGCGCATGTTAGGCTAGTAATGAATAGATTTTAGATTTTAAGTGGAATCTGTACGAAATCTAGAACCACTCACCCTTAAGACAATCCATTTTCTAATGCCACTACTAGAGGAAAAAAGTGAGCCCCTCCAACTTTTCTTGTTCTCCTCTTGTTTAATTATTTTTCCTTTTTGGCGGCTCTATTTCCATACAGAAAATATTAAAGTACACATGTGTCAGTGTAATTTAGGAGCATACCCTCTAGCCCCTCTAGATGAGATAAATTTTCACATTTAAATTTGTAATTATCACCCATCAATAAAATCAACGTGAACCCCGAGTCTTCAATATCAACTCCTCAAGGTCTCATCTTGATTCTTAAAGCCATATGCTATTCACCCGAATCAGTAATAAACAGCTATCAATTAATTAAAATGGTGAAATGGATATTTCTTTAAGCAGACAAATTTAAACGAGAAGAAAATTGGAAATTCGATTAGAGAGGAAAACAGAATTTGATCATAAGGCTCCGTTGAATGAGGTCAACAGGCGACAAGATAGCTTTTAAGCTTTATAGAAAAGGGAGGCGCACATACCCTGTTCGGATTCTCCCAAATCTAGCATGTGTAGCAATATGGATTTTATCGTGAATTATCTGGAAATTGCCACCATAATCAATTATGAGGGTTGGGGCTCATGGGATTGCCCCACCACCTCCTCCGCTGCGACGCAGCACGCATTTGCTATCTTGCAGCCATCTAGCACCTGCTAAACAAGAGTGTCATGCTTGTTGTTGAAAGTGCTAGCACGAACACCTAAGGGGGTGAATAGGTGTGAAAATAGATTTTGCAAAATGCAGTGAAAAACTTTATTTTTAACCTTAGTTTGGTCGACTATAGACTTTGCAGAAGGAATCATACTTTAATAGCTATTTCAAAACAGAAGTATATCGCAGCAAATAAAGTAAAGGAGTTAAGGAAAAAGAGTATACGAAATTTATAGTGGTTCGGCTTAAATCAAGCTTACGTCCACTCTCCCACGCTAACAGCCTTCTAGTTAAATTCCACTATGCAATCAACAAAAGATTACAACTTTGAGTTCAAACACTTAGTGGTAGATCACACTATCTCACTAAGTCATTCTTTTGGTATTTCTCTCACGATCACAAATGTTTAATCTCACAAGAGACAAGTGTATGATCGAAGGTCGCTCAGACTTTGGAATTATAAATTCTACGCTCTGTCTCTTACTTGCTCATTGGTCCTTGATCTTCTTAAATACTCTTCCACTTCCAAACTAGCCATTGGACAATATCTTGAGGATCGTCTTTCAATCTACCAATTGGACAAATCTGTATCTAGAAGATTTGGTAGACGTTGAGTGACAAAAGTAGAATCCTAAATTGATTCCGATCGCCCATACAAACAGATTCTTTGTTTCCATAAGTAGAGCTTCTTCGTATAAAAAGTTCTTGTCTTCAAGATTCTATTGTCAATAAATTAGATTAGGTCAATCAAATCAATCTTGATGTAGAATCCAAATCAGATCACTAGCCATTATGCATTTGGACTTGTATTACGTTCTGAACTTGTGTCTCGTTCTGAGTCGGAGTGCGGTAGACTTTACAATCTGAGTTTGAACATATTCTACTTCTGAACAGATTTAACTTTAAGGTCTGGACATAGTTTGAATAAGTTCAGCTTCAGCATAGAGTCCGTCTTCTGGTTCTTCATTCACGTTTAGTTTGGAATTTGTCAAAGTGGATAGACTTCTGATGTAGAATAGACTTTGACACAGAAGTTTGGAAATCTTCAGAATAGACTTTGGACAAGTGTTACGTTGAGTTTTCTGGTTCTTCCAAGTATAGACTTTGATAATATCATTTACATGTTCTATCATCTGCATAGTCTGTTACTCAATAATTAAACACGTTAGTAGCCTTCGATTTATTTTGTCATATTCAAAACATCATAAGGGATTTCCCTAACAATCTCCCATTTTTTGATGATAACAAAATAATATCTGAATATGCAGATTTGTAAACATGCTTTTTAAAAATATTAATTTAAATCAAATGATATCAAAAGATAGCAAATAAATTGAGCATAACAATATATAGAAAAATAATCACAGCTCAATATTATGCAATAAATAATATCAACCAATCAACACATATGCATATTCATATCTTCTCCCCCTTTTTGTCATAATCAAAGAGCGATAATAATGAAAAAAAGTATTACGTAAAGAATATAAAATGATAACAAATATCTTGCATTAAACACAGTTTCCCAAAAATCAGCTTTTATAAAGTAAGGGGGTGCATGACAACTGCTTATTTCTATTCCAGAAACAATTTTTCTATTCCAGACCTATTTCTGGAATAGAAATCCGTTTGATAAACCTATTCCGTTTTTCTATTTCTGGAATAGATTTCTATTCTAGAAATAGGTTTGTAACATAAATCGAAGTAGAAATTTTCCACTTCTCTATTTCCTCGGGAACAGAAATCAAAAATAATTTCTCCCACAAAACTCTCTAAACCCTAATTTCGATGACTCCCTCATCTCCTCTACGACGTCTCGCCTCCTCCTCCTTCGCCTCTCCTCATCTCCTCAATACATAGTTTCCTCCTCCACTTTGGATGCTCGATCGTCACCTCCACCGGACGCTCTCTCGCCTCTCCTCATCTCATCGATGTCTGCTCACAAATCCACCCCCTCGCTGCGACCCACTATCCCTGCTTGTCGTCCGAGCACCCCTCGGCAACAGATCTCGCGCTTGCACCCCGGCCGCTCGTTCCCTGCGACGTCGGACCGCCTAGCATTTGCAGCTTGGTCCCCGCTCCACAAAGACCGACCCCATAAGGCCTTTGCAGCAGATCCCGAGCACCGACGCCCGAGCCGCTCCCCGCTCCGCTCCGTCTCACCAGAAGCTGCCATCACGCCGCGACCTCAGTAACGCCGCATGACGCCCTCTCCTCATCTCCTAGACGTCGTCTCCTCCACTGGTTAGCTCTGCCTCTCCTCATCTCCTCAAAGTTGTCTCTCCTCATCTCATCAACGTCGTCTCTTTATCCAGCAATGAGCTGCTCGCGAATCCACCCCCTTGCCGGGACCCACTGTCCTCGCTTGTCGTCTGAGCACCCCTCGGCAACAGATCTTGCACCCGCACCCCCGCCGCTCGTTCCCTTATGAAGCGGACCGCCCGGAAGATCGCAGCTCGGTCCCGCTCCATCGCGCCGATGCTAGAAGCCCTCGCAGCGAGATCCCGAGCACCGACGCCCGAGTCGCTCTTGCTCGCTCCGTCTCACCAGAAGCTGCCATCGCCCCATGACCTTAGCAACGTCGTGTGACGCCCTATCCCCATCTCCTCGACATCGTCTCCTCCACTGGTTAGCTCTGCCTCTCTTCATCTCCTCGAAGTTGCCTCTCCTCATCTCATGAACGTTGTCTCCTTATCCAGCGATGAGTTGCTCATGAATCCACCCCCTCGCCGCGATTCACTGTCCCCGCTTGTCGTCTAAGCACCCCTCGACAACAAATCTCGCACTTGCACCCCCGCTCCTTGTTCCCTTGCGATGCCAGACCGCCCAACATCTGCAGCTCGGTCCCTGCTCCACCGCGCTAACGCTAGAAGCCCTCTACAGTAGATTTCGAGCACCGACGCCTGAGCTGCTCCTGCTCTGCTCCATCTCACCAGAAGCTGCCACCACCTCGTGACCTCAACAACGCCACTCCTACTCTACTCCATCTCCTCCACTGGTTAGTTCTGCCTCTCCGTCATCTCTCCCTCATTTGTAAATTCTAGGGGCCATACTGGATTAAATGCTGCAGTTTTATATGAGTGTATGCATAACTCAACATCTTTGAACTAGGAACGCATATTTCAAACTTCTGTGTAGGATTTTTTAAACGAAACTTCTGTGTGGCTGTTGTATTTTGTTATATTTGTGTGATGGATTATTTGACATCTACATATTTCAAGTCTGGCTCTTTAGAATGCTAATGATATAGGCAAATGAATTAATTTTTAGTGGGAATGTTCACTGCTGGTTGGGGCATTGGTTGGTGAAAATGTTCCTTTTGATTGCAATATATGGTTGCTTGTAAAATTTTATGTGAGAATGATTCTCTTTTAATTTTCTTTGTGCATTTTGTTTTATTGATAGTCATAGAACATTATATTGATGTGATATCGACATCAAAGTCTATGCGCTTGAATTGGTACACCAATTGATATGGCTCATTTGATGCTTAACTAGTTAAGGTTAAATGGCTTCCCAAAAAGAGGTTTGTATGGCAAAGTAGACTAAGCCTTTGACCAATGAGCTTGTAAGTTTGTTGGTAACAGAGGTAACAAAGGGAAATCGCACCACTTCTACCTACAACAAAGTAAGATGGAATAACATACATGTCGAATTCAATAAACAGACGGGACTCCACTTTAGTATAGTTCAGTTGAAGAACATGTCAACAAACTGAAGAGACAGTATAGTAGTTTCAAGAAACTTTTGTCACAATCTAGATTTGGATGGGATAATATAAACAATAAGGTTGCTGTGGAGGATCAAAGTGTGTGGGAGTCTTACAAATGTATCAATTTACTAGTGTCATTTTGTTCATATTGTATTGCAACCTTTGATTATGTTGTTGTCATTTGTCATTATTGTATGAATTCCAGAATAATAGCAAATGGGCTAAATTTAGAAATGATGGGTTTCCTCAGTATTCTAATTTGTGTATTGTGTTTGGTGATACATATGCTACTAGGGAGTATGCAGTAGGAAATGTAGAAAAAGTGGTAGTGTCCTCAAAGAGAGATGACAATGGTGGTGATGATGGTGTTGGTGGTAGTGGTTAGGCAGTAGGTGATCCAGAGGAATTTGATGAACAGCATATTGATGAGGAAGTCTCCATACCCAATACGACTACTACCTCAAATTGTAAGAAACACAAGCATGATAAGACTCCAAATTCTAAGAGGAGGAGGAAGAGTAATAGATATGATGTTAGTGACACCTACAAAGCCATTCAAGAAATGATTAAAATAAGGACTGCTCAATCAACAAGTGGCTCTGTGACCTTAGATGCCCCATCAATTGTAGACCCCTACTCCATAGTAGCCGTGGTTGCTGTCCTAAATGGCATGCCTGATTTAGAGCAGAATTTTTACAACAAAGCTGTGAACCAATCATGCCTTAATGCCACTTGGAGAGAGGCTTTCATCATAATGCTACCTGAAAGGAGACGTTGATTTCTTGAATCTCTTTAAACAGATGTTGAGCAGTATGCTATAGATTTATATATTTTGTTTAATTTCACTTTATAACTTATGTATTTGAGATACTTTGGTCTTTTTATGATGCAATTATGAAAACTTTGTGGCTATTGTTGATTATTATTAGATTCCTTATTCATATATCGTGTTTATCTTATTTTTTCATGTGATGGCATAGGTAATATGGAAGGGGATGAAAGTAGCATGTTTAGTGATCAAGTAGCAGCAGGTGAATCGGTTAAACTAAACTTTGATGATTTTGATAACGATATTGTGATAGCATGGTTGAGCATGGTTGCGGTGGATATGTCTATGCACTCGAGAGAGCCTATTAAGGATAGCATATTGTCAGGACCCGAATGGATGAGGGAGGTTCTCCAAGGACATTCAGATAGAATATATGAATCTTTTAGAATGGAGAGACACGTCTTTCTCAACCTTTGTGATTTGATGAAGGCAAAAGGTTGGCTGGAAGATAGTTGATATATAAAGGTAGATGAACAAATTAGGATATTCTTATTTATGATTTGTCACAAGAACTCGAGTAAAAATTTATGCGAGAGATTCCAATGTTCGGGACAAACTATTAGCAAATTCTTCACTATAGTGTTGAAAGCAGTTCTCAAATTTACAAAAGAGATTATCATACCACCTTCCTTTGGTATGGTCCTAAATGAGATTCTTATGGATTCAACCATAAACTTTACTTCAAGGTAAGATTTTCATACATTCATTTATAATATCGATTTCATTTTGTTGCTAATATTATATAATACTAGTCTTTGATAAAACGATAGGATTATGTGGGCGCTATTGATGGTACTCATGTTCATGCTTCTATACTTGTGTCGAAGTAAATTCCATTTAGAGGCAGAAAATGAATTACCACTCAAAATGTATTGTTTGTATGTTCGTTTGATATGAAATTTACTTTTGTGTATGCTGGTTGGGAAGGATCTGCCAACAATTGCCAGGTGCTACTAGCAGCACTCGAGACTCCTCGCTTGGAATTTCCTCGACCACTACTAGGTATTTACTTGTTATAGAATTATCAATTTTCTTTAAGATTGAATTGTATTTACAAATCACTACTAATATATGAATACTTTGTTATAGGCAAATACTATGTTGTAGATTCTGGTTATGCATCAATTCCGGGATTCTTAACTCCTTTTAGACATGAACGGTATCATCTAAATGAGTATAGGGGTAGAGCAAGACGACCAAGAACAACAAGATAGTTGTTCAACTATAGGCATTCTTCACTAAGGAATGTCATTGAGAGATCATCTGCGGCATTAAAGAATCGCTTCTTTATTTTGAAACACATGCCTGCATTTGCAATTCGAAAGCAAGCACATGTTGTAATTACATGTTGTGTTATCCATAATTACATCCGTGATCAAGACAAGAGAGATAGAAATTTTTCCTTATATGGAGATCCAGAGTACTCATTTGAACCTACACAAGATGAGGTTATAGGCGCTACATCGACTGAGGAGGAAACTGAGATGAATATGCTTAGAAAAAGTATTGCCAATAAGATGGCAAGGGATCATAATATGCTGGAGATTCCATGAAATCATGTTTTTAACTTTTGTAATGTATTTCTATTATTTTGTATTTAGGGATTTCCAATTTTTGCTTTTGTAATGTGATACTGTAATTCCTATCTCAATTCTTGTAATGTGATGTTTTTTCTTTTTGGTAAGGTGCTGTTGTACTTGAGGATTTCCCTTATTTGTAATGGTCTTTTATGACATGCTCTATTACACTTCGTAAAATTCACCGATTTTGTAAAATTTGCCGCAAATTGCCCAATACACTTCTTTGTGTTTCTTTCTAAAACGATTGCTTGATATCGTAAATTGTGGCAGCGATCGATGTGACACACTAGCATGAAGGGGATTAGAATATGGTTGCCCACCTTCATTCTATTAGAGTTTTGGGAACCTTCTATCATGCTCAAGAGTAATGCATATGGATCTCTTTTTTTCTATTGTATGGAAACTATTGGTAAGTATATTGTTTGACCATAAATGCCTATCTAGGTGGATGCTAAAGAATTTTGTGTGAAAATTTAGAAAATTTTATATAACAACTCTTTGTATTTTTTTTTAAAGGGAGACTTTACCAAAAAAAAAAAAAAACTCTTACTTTGTATTTGGGTCAATGGGTTCATAAGCATATAAAATTTGTAAGAATGGACATCTCATTTGCTCCAAAAAAAGAAAAAAATTGTTTTAAGAAATAGAAATTTTATACTATTATCAAATGAATTTCTATTTCTAAACCAGAAATTTTGTATCGTTATTAAACAGATTTTTTTGTTCCGAAACTCGTCCAAAAATAGAAATAGAAAAATCTATTTCTCTTCCAGAACCTATTTCTGAAACAAAATGGTTATCATTGACCCCATAAGTCGAATATTAAAGATATACAGTATAGCTTACTTCGATAATATATATCAGCAAATATTCAATAAAAATCACGGATGCTTTATAAAAATCACTTGACCCATTTTGTCATAATAAAATGATAATATCAATAAGAGATTTGTTAATGACAAAAAGGTAATAAAAGATGCACTAACCAGAAGGGAATTTTTTAGCCTCCAAAAAATAGTATAGAATCTCCATGATTTTCAAATCTAAAATCCATATAGAAGATTCTTTTGTGACCTGCAAATTCTTATATAACAGATAATAATCTTTGCAAAAATGTCACGTAATACCTTCCTCCGATTTGCGGATCAAACTTGCTAGATATAAGATATCTGTTATATCCATAAATATGCAATAATATCTTTCTAAATCAAAGGGATTTCCTGGATCATAAATCTCAAAATATATTATCCATGCATTTCACAAAAAGAAAGATGATATTTCTATTACGTGCCAAATCAAGTAAAAATTGCAATGCCTTATGTTTTTGACAAAGGATATTGGCAATAAACAATCATCCAAAATTATGATAAATGCATGTAGAAATTTGTAAGGCGGAATGATAAGAAAATATTCTCTTACCCAAGGTATATGTTTGCAATATACCATTGATTAAAAAAAAATCATTACCAATCTTCGCATGAGATACCTTGCAATCATTCTTCCATTATTGAATTTTCTGCAATCAACTCATTTCCTTTTTGGTATCCATCAATTTGAATCCTTCATTGACGTAAGAAAAAAATAGAAAATCTTCATAGATAAACAAATATTCTTTCTAAACTCATCATGACGTATTATTTAAAGAAAGAATATTATGCACAATAACATCTTGAAAAAGAAATTCTCACTTGGTCATAGCACGATAAAATTAGAGGGAATAAAATCCTTGAGTATCTAAGAATATCTTGCATAATAAATTAATATCACATAAACCAGATTTTTATTTGGCAAAATATGATAAAATATGATAGCATAAAATCAAACCAAATAAATCCAATTGTCTCTAAGCAAGATATCAAAAATAATCACATGATTCTTTCTTCAATAAATCATAGAATACGGTCATTATAAAGTCTAAATCAATCAAGGCACAAAGAGAATATTTAAATTTTGTACTCAAAATTTACCTTCCTTACCAAATTCTCTTTCTTCTTTTCTTTTATTTCCTACAAAAACAACTCATCTTTTCTTTGGCACCCATTTTTTCTTGGGTCCATGAGAGTTAGTAGAATATGATGTTTTTACCAAATCTTTCTTAACAGGTCTCCAGACTTTATGACATTCTTTCTCAAAGTGTTCTGAATCTCCACAATTTGAACATTTGAGGGCTTTTCGACCAACACGTTTTATAAAGATTCTTTGAAAATGCTTCTTGTACGCAAGTCTAGGAGGTCTTTGTCTAAGTCTCTCATTGACTTTAGGAAAATCTATTAAAGAATCGCTTTCTTTATCGAAACCAAGTTCCGACTTATTATATAGTAAGGAACTTGTAAGGAAATGATATGCTCTAACGTTTTTGATCCACTTGAAAATCTTGTTGAAATATTTGAAAATTCTTTCTTTAAAGAATCATTTTCTTTAACAAGTAAATCTCGTCTTTCTTTTGTTTGTAGAAAATCTTTTTTCAAAATTTTAAACTTTTCTTTTTAAGAAAGATCCTGTTGCCTAAGCCAAGAATTCTCCATTTTAAGTTCAGAGATCCTTTTAAGAGAAAATTTGAGATTTAAGCACAGCTCATTTATATACCTTGAAACTTTGATAGGAATTTTTGAATGGCTTACCTCGATTTCCTCATTAGATCCTGAGTCTGTGTCTGAGTCAAACTTTGATTTCAAATATGTGTTTGAGTCAGACTTTAATTCTGAGTCTGTGTCTAAGTCAGACTTTGATTCTAAATGTGCCATCAAGTATAGATTTCCTTGCTCATCATCTTCTTTCATGATTCTTTTCTGCTAATTCTGCTTGTATTGTTTTCTTTCAGTGAATTTCCTTCCTTTTTTATTCAGCTTTTTGAATTTCTTGATCATAAAAGCAAGTTCTTCATTGTCCATGTCATTTTCTGAGTCTGTATCATCAGAATCAGCATTAGATGTTAAAGCAATGGACTTCTTACCTTCGGGATCTTCATCAACAATTTGTTCCACTTCGTAGGATTGAAGAGTGCCAATCAATTCATCAACGGAGAGTGGCATAATCCTTTGAGTCTCCCGGATTGAGATCTTGACATGATTCCAATCTTTTGAGAGACCTCGCAAGAGTTTGTTGACCTTCAATGGGGCAGAAATTGGCTGATCTTGATATGCTAAACCATTTACAATTTCTGTAAAATGGCTGAACATAACTCCAATCGACTCTCATTGCTTAATCTTGAAGGATTCATATTGGCCAAGCAGGAAGTTTATTTTTGTCTATTTTATAGTGGTTTGGCTTAAATCAAGCCTATGTCGACTCTCCCATGCTAACAACCTTCTAGCTAGATTCCACTATGCAATCAACAAGAGATTACAACCTTGAGTGCAAACACTTAGTGGTAGATCACGCTATCTCACTAAGTCACTCTTTTGGTATTTCTCTCACGATCACAAATGTTTAAGCTCACAAGAGACAAGTGTATGATGGAAGGTCGCTCATACTTTGGAATTATAAATTCTACGCTCCGTCTCTTGCTCATCAGTCCTTGATCTCCTTAAATATTCCTCCACTTCCAAACTAGCCATTGGACAATATCTTAAGGATCGTCTTCCAATCTACCAATTGGATAGATCTGTATCCAGAAGATTTGGTAGCCGTTGAGTGACAAAAATAGAATTCCAAATTGATTCCGATCGCCCATACAAATAGAATCTTGGTTTCCATAAGTAGAGCTTCTTCATATAGAAAGTCCGTCTTCAAGATCCAATTGTCAATCAATTAGATTGAGTCAATCAAATCAATCTTGATGTAGAATCCAAATCAGATCACTAGCCATTATGCATTTGGGCTTGTATTACGTTATGAACTTATGTCTCGTTCTGAGTTTGAGTGCAATAGACTTTACAATCTGAGTCTGAACATATTCTGCTTCTGAACAGATTTAGCTTTAAGGTCTGGACACAGTCTGAATAAGTTCAAATTTAGCATAGAGTCTGTCTTTTGGTTCTTTATTCACGTTCAGTCTGGAATTTGTCAAAGTGGACAGACTTCTGATGGAAAACAGACTTTGACACGAAGTCTGGAAATCTTCAGAATAGACTTTGGACATGTGTTGCGTTCAGTCTTCTGGTTCTTCCAAGTATAGACTTTGATAATATCATTTACACGTTCTATCATCTGCATAGTCTGTTACTCAACAATTAAATATAAGGGATTTCCTTAACAGTTGTTACTATACGTTGGTGGTGGCGTATATGTACCTCCTTCGGATCTACTTCGTGCAGGATTCTACATCATGATTGATGATGCACGCTCTAGGCATCTACATGCTGAACCTGCTCATCAGCTTTCTCTCCGCTAAGGTCAACTTGGAACTCTAGGAACTCGCTGATGGCAGCGGCCCATTTCGCCCCATTAGCGACTCGAACAAATCCAGGGCTTTTGTCCGCCGCCTCCCCTAGTTCCACTTTTGTTATACGATTTGGATCAATTCACATTAAATTTTCGATGGGTAGTTGCAATTAGCTATCAATTCACATTAAATTTTATGGATTTGATTTGCGTTTTTTCGGGGGTGGAAGTTGGAATTGTGTGTTCCTGGTATTATGAATCAGAGGTATTTTGGGGGTGGAAAGACTCGCTAGAGTTGACAATTTGTGCCTTCTTGTTTGGATGAATTGGGAGGAAGACGATCTACATTGAATTTGTGAGAGATTGGTAAAGTTCGTGTTTTTAATGTTTGGGGAGTTTTTGTGATGCTTTTCATTTTTTTTTTTTTGGTTGCAAACAAATGGTTTATTTATTTATATGAAAGTTGATGCAGAACCATCAGTGCCCAATAGCACGGCGTCATTACATAGCAAGGCCCAAAGGGCTGGAGGGGGAGAAAAAAACAAGTTGGGCGGTAACAGTTGGTCCCTTTGCGCACGCGCGGCTCAATCCGCTACTTCATTAGCTACTCTTGGACAAAATTGAAGGCCCACCAGCGGTAAACTCTGCAATAACTCCTTGCACTTTGACCAGGGAGCATGTGCTTCCCAGTTAAAGTCTTCTACTTCTGTTAGGGATCGTACAAGACTACGACAATCAGATTCGATTGAAACAGCACCTAGCTTCTTTTTCTTTATGCACTCCAGAGCTTCAACAAGAGATAGGGTTTCGATTTGAGGGATCGAATCTGCGCGAACTGTCCTGGTGAAGCCATCGACGAGACAACCGGAGGAGTTGGGGACGATTTCGGCGATGGCTCCTTCTGCTGAGCCCTTTCGGATTGACCCATCGACGCTATCTTCAATTTCCCCATCTCTGGAGCAACCCAACTCTAAGGTATGTCTTTCTCCTCTGATTTTCTTGCTTGAGGGTGTTGACACATCCATTTCTCATAATTTCGCTACTAGAATTTGGCCAGATCTATTGTGTTACATGCATTCGGCTTGCTTCCTTGAAAATAAAGCTGTTTTGCCCCTTCCAAATTTGCCAGCGGAGGTTTGAGATCGATTCCAAGGACGGTAAGTGAGTGTTTTTCCTTATAAAAGTGCCAACTACTCTTCAATTCGAGTAACATCTTGTAATCTTACATGGATTTTGACTACCGGATTGTTCCATACGTTTGTGGTCCAAAGGAGAGGAGGAAGATGTGCTTAGTCGTTTCCACCCTTTCTCAGCTGAGGTAACAGATAGGGCCAGGTAAGATCTTTCTCTTCCACAAATTCTCCTTAGATGGGATGGCATTTTGGCAGACATTCCTGATAAATATTTTAATTTTAGGGATGATCTTCATGTTCCATATAGCATTCCATAGTGCTCTTGGTGCTTGATAGGAGGAAGAAGGGTGTTTAGTTACTGCCTTGGCTGTCGTCTATTCTCTTAATATATTGTAACCATTTTTAAATGTGAAGGACCCATTCTTTGTGTGACACCCCTCGACGGCCCCGAATCGTTAGGGTCGCCACTATTCGCTAACATTTCTCTTCCACTTGACCTGATAATGTAATATTTTGATACCAAGGAATTTCATTATAATTCATGAATTTTGGGGGTTTACATCTTTTAGATCGGTCCCTTGCACAGTTCATATACGGAAGTACATCCAACAACTCCCTTCTCTATATTCAGAAAACGATGCCCACCTACTAAACATTTATAGGTAAAAGCCGAACACTTTTATTTACTTAAACCAGATGGACATCATTCATCAGTACATCAAAATGCCGTTGTATTCTATACTCGGCTATACTTCAAAAGATGACCGGCATCTCCTCTAACAGTCGTATACTTAAAGTCCATCGATCAGTGTTGGCGTCCAAAAGTTTATTCCTTTGCTATCCTCCTTCTCACGGTCATATCCAACCACTTGATCCATCTACCGGTGGTAGTGGTAGTAGAGGTATCTTATCTAGTCTGAAATGTTATTCCCCAAAAGGGGTGAGTACAACCACTCAGCAGTAAAGATCCACCACACTACTCAATGCGTCAAACAGAACAATCAAGAATAAAAAATATATCATTCATGCATATCATCAAGCATACCTCACCTTGCAGCCATACATATATCACCATGCAGTCGTGCATATATTACCATGCAGTCATGCATATCTTGCCATGCCATCGTGCATATATCACCATGATTCGTATCATCCATGCTATCAAGCATACATCACCATGAGATCCATTCAAGCCTTCATGATCGCATTCTCAATGTCAAATAGCATTAATTTATTTTCATAAGCAGATCATGCATCATGCCATATGCATACACCTATGCACATGATTCACTTTCAATTCTTATCTTTCACAAGGATCTCATCAGTTTTTCTTTCCAGGGATCAATGTTTGCATCCCACAATTTATCGCTCGCACCCAACCTGGCATCGCGAGGAACCTTTAGCACACACCTCCAGGCATCCGGCACACACACTCCGGGCATCTCGCATCCCACCTGGCATCACGAGGAATCTCCGGGGCTCGCCACGAAGATGGTTACCCGTACCCTCCGGGCATGCATCATAATACAACCCCTCACCCTCCAGGCATGTATCATAATACAACCGGGCATCCCGACACTCCCGGGGAAAACCTCTGGGCATGTATTCATAATACAACCAGGCATCCAAAGGGCATCGACTCATTCGAACCTTTGGGCATCCCGACACTCCCGGAGCATCGTAGGCTCACACCTCTGACGGCATCCTCATTTATCACAATTCATGTTTGCAATTGTGTCTCAATAATAACATGGCACATGATGTGATGGCAACAAGGTCAATTTCAGCTTTTGATTTTATATGTAATGCCATTTATCATCACATATGCAGCAAGATCAATTACTATTATTTTAGAAAACAGAATGCATTCTTTTTAATTTACATTTCCTAAAATTTAGTAATTGTCTCTAATAATTTCTAAGAATTTAGTACATCATAGACAAACTCTAGGGGCATTTATCTCATGAAGAACACAACACCACCAGAATTTCATACAAAACAGGATAGTCCATACATCACAGCTTTTGAAATTTGCACAATCCAGCTAGCACAGTTTTAGAAAATATTTTCATTAAATACCCAAATGACATTAAAAAATTATGAAATTCGAACATGTGATATTAAAGACATAAAGGAATATATTTCATGAAGAACACTACACCAAAAGATCCCCATATAGTTCAATACAGACCACGCATCACAGCACTTTAAATTCTGTCCGTTCTACTTGCACAGTTTTTGAAATTTTTTTTGGTTAAATAGGCAAATGAACTTCAAAAATTACGAAAATTTAAATATGTTGTAGGAAAGAAATAAATAATGATATTTTATTCAGAACAATTTTCCAAAAGAATCTCATACAAAACGGTATAGACCACGCATTGCAACATTACCAAGTCCGAACACATCAGATTGCACAATTTTAGAAACATTTTCGATTAAATACCCAAATGACATTAAAACATTATGAAATTTGACTATGTGATAGCCAAGAACATAAGGTAAATACTGTATAAGACATCGAAGTCAGATTCATCCTAGGTAATTAAATATAGGTGGTTAAAACTTCCGTTCCTAGTACCAAAATTTCCAGATCTAACCATCTCCGAAAGACCACGATTTCACCTACCTATTATTTTTTTTTTCTCTAAATTTTTGATATGTTAAACCTCAGGATGTTCTTTACAAATTTTGTTACGAAATCGAAGTGAAATTTCAACAAAAAGATTGCCTTACCGTCCATGCATTCATCAAGGGTTGGTACCAAAATTTCCAGATCTAGTCTTTCTAAAGAACAACGGTTTCACCTACTTATACTTGTTTTTTTGGTCCCAAATTTGAGTATGTTATACTCCAAGAAGTTCTTTACAACTTTCATTTAGAGGTTGAAGCCAAAATTCAACTAGAACATCACATGCAAGTCACTAGAACATCCAAGGTCGAGCTGTTTTTCTCAAAAACAGTACAGTAGACTAGAGCACCACTCTTATAACTTCAATTTTTCACATTCTATACACCCAAAATTGTCACCATTCAATCACGCACGCTAAACACCACATGCAAGAGTAGATCAAGGGATCCCACTTGCCTCTAGACTGAGCAACAGCGAGCACACGGCGGCGACGGACGGCGATACACAGCCCCTCCTCCTTCGTTCTTCCCTTCTTCCTTTCTTCCTTTCTTCCTTCTCTTTCTCTCCTCTCTCTCTCTTGGACGAACCCTGCTCTCTCTCTCTCCTTGCGAAGCCCCCCCTCCCCCTTTGTTTTGTTCTTTTATTAATTAATTATCTCCATTTTGCATGTAGGAAATTGAACAAAGGACAAGTGGTCAAAGAGGAAGGACAAGTGTTGGTGGTGAAAGGCATGCTCTCCCCCCTCCCCTTTTGGTTCGTGCGACACCCTTGGGGTGTTTCTTTGGCCTGCTTGGGCCCGAAATACTGGGCCCAAGAGTCCTTAAAATAAGGCCATAATCCCTTTTATATAACTTAGCATTTTATTTTTACAAATTTACTTAAATAACAACAACTTAAATTGTCTTATATATACAAGTATATACACACATATATAAATATACTCCAAATTCTTGCGGTACGCTCAATATCCTCAAGTTCTAATTCTCTAATTTTTTTTTAGCGTATATAATTCATATGCAAGATTAAATCCCATCCTTTTGGTTCAAAAGATAAAATTGAAATACTATTTGAAATGAACAAATACAAATCAATGCCTGTAAAATAAAAACAAAGTCACAATTCAAATTTGTCACCTATCGAGAGGGTTGTCTAAAATTTTGGATGCCACACTTTGTCCCTGTCCATACTAGTTCATCATTTAAGATCAACTTTGAAGGCTAATCCTAGTTTGATTTTGGGGCACTTCGGTATTGGTTATTGCGATTTGCTATTGATTGGATTTGGTGGAATTAACCTGCATCATGTCGGGGGAGAAAGTGGAAGGATTCGATTTGGCGAGAATTTAAGGGTCTGTTTGGTAAAAATTGTTTATGTTCCCGGAATAACTATTTCTATTTTTTTGTTCTAGGGAACGGAAAAAGAATAGAAACACGTTTGGTAAAATTTTTATTTCCAAGACAAAAAAGAAGTTTTTTTTTTCCAGGAATAGATTTGAAACATAAATAAGAAATAGAAAAAAGTAATTTCTTGTTTCCAATAACAATTTTTTTCTTTTCTCTTCTTTTTCTTCTATTTTTTTCTTTTCTTCTCTTTCCTTTGCTTCTTCTTCCTTTTAGCTAGTCGCCGACCTCGGCCATGGCCGGCGACCAGTCGACGAGGGCTGGCGACTTCACTGGAGCATCGCCGGGGCATGGTGAGGCAGACCTCGTGCCACTTGGGCGAGGTCGAGCCTTGTGGTGGTCAAGTGAGCCTTCGACGAGCTTGCCGGCTCTCACCCTAGCCTGGCAAAGCTTCGGCGAGCTCGCTAGACCTCGCCCAGCCAATCGTTGCCCACCACCGTGGCCGGCAATCGGCCACAAAGGAGGAAGAATGAGAGAAAAGAAAAAAAGAAAGAAGAAAAAAAGGAAAAATATAATAAAAATATTAAAAAATTAAAAGAAATAACAAAATTATACAATTCTACTAAATGCATTTTTTCCAAGAATAGAAATTTTGTACAGTTACCAAGCGCATCTTTATATTCAAATATTATTCTAGGGAACAAAAAAAAAAAAAAATCATTTTGATAAAAATTTGTTTTTGAAAACAGAATCATTACCAAACTCGTCCTAAATTTTTGTCACAAAAAAGGTGGCTACTCAATGTAGGCATGCCTTTTTGGCCTAGCAAAAAGACAAACTTTACTTTTCTTTTTTGGATGGATTGTTGTTTTTGCCTTTTCTTTTTCAGAGCCATTTTATATCACCTCTTAAAAGAATGCTTTGGAACTTTAGCTCAATTTTATCATAAAACGTTACTTTCATTACTTAATTTAAACACCTAATAGAAGTACAGAAAGAAAGAAAGATTTGTGAGTGGAAAATTGTAATTTTGCATAAAATGATTATAAGATGATTTTCGAGAAACATAACATCATATTGAATTCGAAATTGCGTGATAAATATAATTCATGCTGTTTAAATTCAACCAATCACATCTTCTTTTCACTAGGATCTCCAGCATTCATATGCAAAGTGGCTGTTAATAGTCAATTAGCCACAATCATTATTCCCATATTTTCACCAGAATTTTATCACTCACCAGGCGCTCATCAGATAATCTCAACTCCATGAGAAATCAAGAGCGCGGCCTGTAGTAGCCATAGGCTCCATAGAAGGTCTGTGTGAAAGTAAGCACAAGTAAAATGAAAGCAGCAATTAAGGAAATGATTGACCAGGGATTGTCGAAGTACTCAAGCTTGAGACTGGCTATCCAGTGATGCCTTTTGTAGCTGGAGTAAGTGTTCACCTCTTCAGCCACTTTATAGAGATAACTGTCGTTGATGTCAAATAACACCTCCTTGGAAAGCTGGTTGAAGAGATCAGCGACCTCGATGTTGCTCCCAAGCCAATCCTCAATGATCCCGCATTCATGGAGATGTCCCACATCCTCAGGGGAGTTAATCAAGTTGACCATGAAGATTATGTATGAGGTGATGACTTTGGTGCAATTGATGTGACACTGCTCGAAGGCTATCAAGTTGAGGAAGAGTGACCTTGTCCCATCATGGACCAGAAGTTGGGGGATCTTAAGGGTCCCACCCTTGAACTGGATGTCCCATAACCTATCCGTCTCCCCCTTTCTGAACTTGATGCCACCTTTTCGGAGCTCTGTCACGCAAGGGATGCGCTGTTGCAGCTTATGCTTATGTTTATGCTCATGCTTCTGCTCCTGCTTCCGCTTCCACTCTATGCCTGGGTACAAGAGGCTCCGCCGGAACAATTCAAGGCAAGGGAGCTCGCCTTCCTGGAGTAAAGGGTCGAACTCCAGCCTGTTGATACTAATGGAGTAAAGCATGTTCTTTGTAGGCGTCAGAGGGTAGAAGAACTGAAACGCTAGCTTGGCCAAGAGACCCGTCTCTTTGGGTTGGCCACACAGGATGCAAAAGAGCCGTTCGAGTATGAATAGTGGGATCTGATTCTCAAGCATGATCATGTCTCGTCGGATTATAGGCGCTAATCCCATAAACGAGAACACAGGGTCATTCTGATCGTAGCCAAGTTCCTTGAAACCCATGGAGAATCCCCAGAACAACTCGATCACAAAGCACCCGTCTAGAACCATCATCTCCGCGAACTCGTCGCTGCTCATGTTTATCTTCCCCTCGTAGCAGGTGCGAGCTCGATCCTCAACGTCCTTCACCGAGTCTGGATAGGGTACTATCTTGTAATTGTTGGTGCGCCTGAGCATGCGATGGAGGCAGCGCCACTTTAGCCCGTCCATCTGGCGGAGGTGCTTTTTATCGTGGTAGTATGGACCGAGCGAGACGACTTGGGGGACGTAGGTGTTGTCCTTGCCATCCTTGAGATAGTGCGGGATCTGGTAACTGGAGAGCTTTTCCCATGGGCGCGCATTGTGCTCCTGGCCAGCTTTCTTGAGGTTCTCTTTGATGGAGATGATCCACAAGGACTCAGGTGGCCCAAGCTCATCTTCAGCCCCGTCATCGACCCACAAGGAGTCGTCTCGTGGGTGATCCTGGTGTTTTTGAGGCTGTTGTTGGTGGTGGTGGTCGATTTTTGATTCTGTGGATTCGGCCCCGTCGTCGTTGACCACGATTCGGTGATCCTCGGGTGGATCTTGATGAGGCTTTTGGGGTGAGGATTCCCCAGTTTGTCCGCAGAGCATGGCAGTAAAAACACGCTTCCACAACCGGGACAGCCATTTGTGGTCTTCTTCGAAAATTGAAACCATTTCTCGCATAGAATTGGTCTATGTTTCACTGCCTCCGCTTTTCTTGGGTTTCACAAAGCAGAGTTGGTACTCTAATATCGAGCGTTATTGGAACGAAGGAGAGATTATTCCAACTTCGTGATTCAAAACGCGTTATATAATATCCTAGCCTCTATGATGTCAGGCCAATTTCGTAATTTTACTAATGTATAAGGGAGATAAACAATGCAGCTCACCTTGCCTATACTACAAGGTGCAATTATTGGATTTGCTTTTAATTGGACACCTCATGCTCCACGTGAAACATATATATATAGTTCCCCTGCTCCATCACAGAGAATGGTTGGGTTTTAATTTTGCGCCGCTTAGCCTTTTAATTAGATTTTCATAGGCTGATATAATTTAATTATCCAAATATAGCGGCATTTTGCATCTTGCATGCACTTTTAATCAGATTTTCAAAATTAATGTTGTGATTTACCTTGTCCAATGAACTTGGGTTGAGAGAAGAAGTTGGTTAAGGAGAGGAGGGAGTCTCCATACTCCATAACCCATCACCTTTTTGCCAAGCTAGCAATGACATGTGATTGAGAGTTTGATTCCCCACTTTTTCAAGGGACGTTGGAGGTGGAGACGTTTATTTTTATGTAAAGGAGTCGATTCCTACATTTTACAAAAAGGCAGGGGTAAAAATTTAAAAGTGGATTGAGGGTTAAAGTAGGACAAATAAAAAAAGAAAAAGAAAATAAAGAGCTAGCTTGGTTTAAATTATCTTGCAATTTCGAAGAAGCTTTGAAGGGAATTCCGGCAACAAGAGTAGAATGCGGGACACTACTCTCAACGGTAACTTGGGAGGCTTCAAAATGAAGCTTTGAAGGAAGGATGTTTTAGTGTGAGGCACAACACTTAAAAGATTGTCTTCACTCTTTTGAGGGTAATCTACCCTCTTCATGAACAATGTCGTGACCCTCGCTCTCGTATAATTATATATTATATCTTTAACTTAATAATTGTACTTCTAAATAAATCATTGAAGTATAAATAGTATACAATATCATAAATAACATATGTAAAGCACTAAAATCATTAATCAAGATTGATTATTAAAGTGGTGATTGTTATGTTCTCTCTTATTCTTATTATAGCTATTTTTTAGGAACTTCAATGCTATTCGCTACTTATTAGTTATAGCATTTGTTGTTCATGAAATCAAACAATGTAATAAGCCTTGCATTACTTAAACTAGTCAACATATAGTGTTGTGGAAATGCTGCTTATTGGGATGGACATAAACATTAACTTGTCAATTTGTCAAGATTGAGATGAAGTTTTGATTAGTTGAATTCCTAAGTGTACTTTGAACTTACTGCCCTCGATGAATGCGGTCAACTTTCATATTTATTGGTTTTCCAAAGGTGAAAGTGACTCGGAACATACAAAAAATAAAATAAAAAATAAGTGAATATTTTTCGCGGTCAAGTTAATTGCAACAAAATATACTTTACCTCGCATGAGGCCAAAAAACATAAAAAGAGAGTCTCAACTGCATGTTTGATGTTTGTGACCATTTGGGTTGGTATAAAACAAGTATTTTAGTTCATAAAAGGAGCTTAAAGAATTACTTGCTGATGATCACAACCCACATCTAATTTTCATCACAATTAAGAATTGGTTCGTGTTTCTTTGTCTTTGCTTTAAATGGGTTTTCATCTTTTGACGCTTTCTAATAAAAAAAAAAAAAAATATAAAAGTGGAATTGCTACTTTAATGGCTAAGGGTTTTGGAACAAAGGGGAGAGTCTTCTTTTCAGAGAAAATGTTCAGGCTTAAGTCCAGTAGTCGATTATTACCAACTTGTCCAAATGGGCCACTAATTTCAACTTTGGTTTCCTTTTCCTTTGCTTCTCTCTCGATCTTTTCTCCATCCTCCATTCGAGCAAGGAAGGTCGCCTAGAACCAACGGCAACATTGAATAATTTAATATTTTCTCGCTTTTCCAACATTGAGATTCAAAACGAGCTTTATAACATTCTATGTCCTATGAGATCACGTGGAGTGCGTCATTAAAACAACAATATTCAAGGTTGTTTATTATAATAATAATTTTTATCAACCCATTTTCCTAAGCGAACTAAATATCAAAAAATGAAGAAAACATTTTTTCTGAAAAACGTTTTTCACGAACTAAAAGGAGCTTAAGAGTTATATTTTATTTCATCCCTTTCCTCTAACCACTACAGCCATATTTAGTTAGTTAACATGAAGGTAATATTTTTATTTTGTAATCTAATGAGGCATGGCAAGGACGAATCACAAGTCTTTTTCTCAAAATTACTAATTGAAGGACGTTTGAGAGCTCACATCTTTGGTTGAGTGAGCCATGTCCAACGTAGAATACTTTAGGGAAGGCTTTTGTCTATACAAAGGAGCTTAGGCTAATGGACTCTCATGAAGTGCATATATTGTTTGGTAAATCTTATTTGTAAAAATGCAAATTGTTTTTCGTAAATATTATTTGCGTTGGCTTTTTACAAAATAAATATAAAAGAAAAAAGAAAAAAGAAAAGGATAATGGAGAGGACAAACAGGAAGCTCATGCGGAAGGAGAATTTATACTTGCCTTTGGTTCTCCTTGCCTTCCGAAGAAGGCAAGACCCACCCATAAAGAAATGGAGATTTATAACTTCGTTAGGACCCATCAAGAAACTAAAATAATCTTACTTTTAATTCTCCTTAGGGTGAGTGCATAATGGAGAATTCATGCTTGCCTTCATACAGACAAGCCACAGAAGCTAGATTCCAGAAGAATCGAAGTTGATGACCAAATCACACAAGCAATGGCGGGAAGGACTGCATTGCGTTGTGCGTTTATAACCGGGCCTCCGGCAAGGCCAGGCGAACCACCCAAACGCAAGACCTCGGCAGCCCCGGCAAGGTAACTCGCACAATCTCGAGTGGCTGCTGAGGAATGCGCTACCTGGGCTGCCCTCGGCAACCAACGCGTTTGTCGAATAATCTGAAACGATGTAGTACCTAGTCCTGAGTTGTCTTGGGTAGGGCCCTTGATGTTGAATCTTGACGCATTGACTTTCTTTTTCTCTCCAGTCGTGCATAGATCCGCGATTCCACCGGGGAACTTTAATTACAGACTTGTCCCTACGTAATCGCTTTCCTCCTTCTACCCAATCAAATTCTGATGCAATCACACTTTTTGAAGTTCTCATGCAAGATATTTAAATCCATGGGACAATCATCAGAATTCCAAAGATAATACTTTTTTGATGAATGATGTAAATGTCTCTATGTATAGGCGGCTCCAAAAACCACCATTGGTTATTGTCATCAATCTTTAAGGGAAAGAAAAATTAAAATCGGTGTAATTACTATCTTTCATTTTCTAATTTTGGGTCAGATGTTTTATACCTCTTAGGGCACATCACTCGGTCATCAATCTCATTGATGACAATAGTTTGCACCTAAGATCAAGATTAATTGTCCTCTTATCTCGCACGTGAATTTCAGCACACGTATAAAGTGGCTTAACTCATAGGTTGTCCTCGTCGTGGTGGTTCATCAAAGCTTGATAACGTGGCTCCAGTCAGAACTTGGAAATTTGTGGATTAAACGAAGACCAGAAAGTCTTTTTCTAGGTCAATTCATATTATATTCATAAACAATCTCATTTTATATTATTTTTTTCTTAATGCTCAAAGTCGCATTGCTTAGCTCTTCAGTACTATTATTTTTTGGTCATATAGCTCTTCATTATTGACTGTCCATCCATTATACTAATCAAACTAGCAACCACAGATACATCTAATGTTCAAGCACTCCTTCAAGCATAGTGGTAGCCGAAACTCGACCTAAAATTGGAGTGTGGAAATTAGTTACAGTTAAAAATAAATATAGACTTCAAAAAATTTTGAGCATTATTATGTCTAAAGGCTTAAACCTTTAAAACAAACCGTTGCCCTCTTTCATTTTCTCTCCTTTACTTTACATTTTGTCAAGGTTCAACAAGTTAAATATGTTTGGCAAAAGAAATTAGTTAAAAAGGTTGCAGCTTCAAATAATTTATTATTCCTCTCTATCTTCTACTCTATTTTTTATTTTTTTGTTCTTATTGAAAATTCAATTGGAGTATTTAGGTTGCAGCTTTGTATGTAGCTTTATACCTTTTTAGACCTTTGCATGACCAGCTTATACGAATTCAACGGATAAAATGTCTTCTTATTGGTTTTTCTTATCCGTATTCCCAATTTCACTCCTCTTCTTCCCCTGTCGAGTTGTGCAGGTGCGCCACCCATGCCACGACCTCTCATTACCAACAAAATTGGCGCATGAGCATGCAAGATTGTGAACGTTTTAGGGTGTAAATGATAATCATTCTCTTATGGGGATCATTTCTGGCCAGAAATATATATTTTCTATTTCTATTCGTTGGTTTTTGAGTAGAGATGCATGACACAAAGTTTCTATTCCTAAAACAGAAGTTCATTTGATAAGCCTTAAAGTTTCTAAGTGGCAGCCAGTGGTCAAAGGGCGATGACACCCACCGGCGGGCGGAGGTGGGACGATTGATAAGATTGCTAATATTATTGGTAAACCAACGGAATATTAGATTAGAATATGATTTGATTATGATTTGATTTTGCCACCGAAAAATTAGATTATAGTATAATTTGATTTTGCTACTGGAAGATTATATTAGAGTGGTAGATATGATTTGATTCAAATTATTCTAATTGTAGATAAATTGATCCAGTCAATCTGTCATATTAGATATTCGGAATATCATGAAGAAAATAAAAGAATTCAAGAAAACAACGATTCAAAGATAAATTTCCCAGGAGAAGAATGTTCTTCACTAAAAGCCATAATACACACTATTATTCTACACTACATAATGCTATTTATATTAAGAAGACAACTAGATTTCCTATTCTATATTATGACTATCTAATATGACAGATTGACGGGATCAATTTATCTGCAATTGGAATAATCGGAATCAAATCATATCTACCATTCTAATCTAATCTTTCGATAGCAGAATCAAATCATACTCTAATCTAATCTTCTGATGACAGAATCAAATCATAATCAAATCATATTCTAAACTAATCTTTCGATGGTTTACCAATAATATTATCAATCTTATCAAGGATAATTGGCGGGTGGCAGGGCAAGCGATGTAAATAGTTTTTCAAGATCCTCCTACAAAATTATTCCAGTATCATTCTAATGGGAAAAAGTATAAAAAAGAGTCATAAACCTATTGTATTGATATCACTTTAATCCTACCAATTAAATCATAAATATTTTCATATTGGTAACAATCAAGTCCATTCGGTCAAACTTAGGTAAGAAATTACTAACGTGGATGTTGGTCATGGCTACTACAAATATGGACATTTTAATAATTTTTCTTTAAAATTTAAAATTTTTATTAATTTTTCCTTTCTTTTTCTTTTCCTTCTTTTTTTTTCCCATTGTGGCCGGCCTTAGGGCAAGGGCAACAAAGCCCTCCGGGATGGCTAGCAAGGGGTTCACACCCCTTGCCCGACCTCGCCTAGATGTGGGTGAGGTGCAGGCGGCCGCAGACAACTAGCATGCTATTGAAGTCTGTCATTGGGCTTAAATGGGTTTTCATCCTTTGAATTGATACATTCTAAGCAAATAGGTTTGGTCTGTCAATTGCTACTTTAATGGCTACGGGTTTTGGGCAATTTTCTCCCCCAAAACGAGCTTTAAAATATTGTAGCACTTAGATGGTTAGGTCGATTTCGTCATCGCACTGATAATGTGAAAGTGTGATCAATAACATGCCCCACCTTACCCATGTAGAGAACAATCGGACACCTCACGCGAACGGTCGGGTTTTATTTTGCCCCGCGTAGCCTTTTAATTAGATTCAATAATTTAATTATTAATGGGAGATATAAGTAGTCACATATAGCAGAATTTTGGGTGCAGGAATTTGATCTCTTCGGATTCTCTCTCCCACCGAAGTGTTTATATACACATCTTGGTGCCAATTGTTGAAACTTCATCGCAATGAATTGACAATTTGCCGCAATCACGTGGCATTATTCATACCGTGGGCAAGTCAATTACATCTTTTGAAGCAAAAATAATTATTCTTGTAAAATAAATAGGACTTCTTATTTTTCACGAGTTATTTTGTAAAAGCTCTATCAATGCATAAATGTATTGATAAATAAATTTATCTCATCTTTAACTTATTTCAATTTTAAAATTTGAAACTTTTTAATCTCGTAAACTGCCTAACAAAAATATTGAGATATATTTCTCTTTCCGTACATATGTGTAATCACTTCAATTATGTTGTAAAGTTTGCTCTATCAACTAGTGGTTCAAATATTTCGTGCA
The DNA here is from genome assembly GCF_016545825.1 of Eucalyptus grandis. NCBI lineage: Eukaryota > Viridiplantae > Streptophyta > Magnoliopsida > Myrtales > Myrtaceae > Eucalyptus > Eucalyptus grandis. The sequence goes on from NC_052620.1 coordinate 19,384,234, forward strand.
AAGAAGATTTTGTGAAATCATTTAAATGTCCACTTTTTCGCAGAAACACCTTGTGTGTATGCTTTTGCTAGTAATAATATTGACAAAATATATTCTTCTCTTAATTGTCCTCAGATCTCAGACAGTTTTTCAATAGAAGTGGCTCAAGAAATAGTTTGTCCTCATGGTGGTCCACGTGAGCTTAGTAAGGCGAATGGAAAGATTTTCTAGATCAACAAACAGAAGGAATCTTGGAATAAACAAAGACTAGAAAGTTTATTTTATTTATCAGTTCATGAAAGCCTGAAAAGACTGAAAAGTCTATTTCCATAAACAAAGACAAGATCACCGTCAGATCTTGAAATCTTGGAGTAAACAAAGACTGAAAAGTCTATTTCCATAAACAAAGACAAGATCACCGTCAGATCTTGAAATCTTGGAGTAAACAAAGACTGAAAAGTCTATTTCCATATCGATTCACATTCCTTTCATAAAGTATTCCAATTAATGAATCCTGGAACCTTGGAATAGACAAAAATCAGAAAGTATTTTATTTTTAGATCAATTCTTACTTTATTCATAAAGAATAACTAATTAGTCAATTCTTACTTTATTCATAAAGAGTAACTAATAGTCAATCTCATTTATATTTTCCTTTTCTCTTAATGCTAAATGACAAATTGCTTAGCTGTTCGCTATTAATTGTTCATCCATCATAGAAAATAGCAACCTTAGATTTATTTTATATGCTAGCGTTCTCTTACGCATAATAGCAACTGAGAATGGAAATTAATCACAAATGAAAAATAAATAAAGAGTTCACAAAATGTTAGAACAAACCGTTATCCTCTTTAATTTTCTCTCCCCGATATCATCTCTCTTAAGATAAATACGTTTGGCAAAAAAAAAAATTAATTAAAAATGTGAGAAGTCTTAATCTTTTTATACTCCGAGTCTATTATTACTACTCCAAAAATTCAATTAGAGTATTTAGCTTAATTTGCAGCTAGGAGTTGAATGAAATTAATTGTCTTCAGATCTCACGTAAAAGTTTCAACATTTGTATGAAGTGGCTCAAAAAATAGATTGTGCTGGTCGTGGTGGCTTGTGGAGCTTAATAACGCGACCATGAAGTTTTTCTAGATCAACGGTCAGAACTTACAATCTCGGAATGAGCAAAGACCAAAAGGTTTTTTTTTTTCTAGGTCAGCTCATATCGTGGTTCACGAAAGTCAATAAGGGAACCGTTGTCAGAACTGAAATCTTGAAATAAATAAAGACTAGAAAGCGTTTGACTAGATCAATTCATTTTTTTCTTATAAAGAATTCCAATTAATCAGTCGTACTAATCTTGGAATAAACAAAGAATAATAAAGTATTGTTTTAGATCAATTCGTACTATATTAATAAAGAATAACCAATTAATCAATCTCATTTACAATTTTTCTTTTTATTGATGCTAAAAGACAAATTGCTTTGGTGTTCATTAATAATTGTTCACCCATCATACAAACTTGCAATTATTGATTTATTTAATATGCAAGCACTCTCTTATACTAATAGCGAGAGTGTGGAAACTAATTACAAATGAAAATAAATAAAGAGTTCATAAAAATTTGAACATTACATGATCTAACGGCTTAAAATGTTAGAACAAACCGTTACCCTCTTTTTTTCTCCCCGATATCATTCCAATTAATAAATCCTGGGAATCTTGGGATACGCAAAGACTAGAAAGTATTTTTATAGATCAACTCCTACTCTATTCATAAAGAATAACCAATTAATCAATCTCATTTATCTTTTTCTTAATTCTTGATGCTAAAAGACAAATTGCTTAGCTGTTCGTTATAATTGTTTGTCCATTATACAAATACAGACTAGCAACCTTAGGTTTCTCTTGGGCATAATAATAATAGCTGAGCGTGAAAATTAGTCACAAATGAAACTTAAATAAAGAGTTCATAAAAATTTAAAACTTTACAAGATTTAATGGATTAAAATGTTTTAGGATGTACCCTAAATCCTTCATATCATAGAAGACAAAGTAGTGGCAGCAGCATCAATTTATGGGTTTATAGTACTTTTCCTATACCCAATATTAGAGCTTGTTCTTTGTTCAGGAAACTTGACGCTGGCACATGGTGACTCTATTTCTTTCTGGAGTGGCGACACTTAGGGGCTGTTTGGTAACCATCCAAACAGTACCCGATTCTGATTTTTTGTTCTCAGGAGTAGTTTTGGAACATAATCGCGTTTGGTAAAATTTTTGTTCTCTGGAATAAATTTTTTTGTTTTGTTTTCAGAAGTAGATTAGGAACAAAATCAAGAATAAAAAAAAATGATTCTTGTTCCGGGAACAAATCTAAGAATCAAAACCAACTCTTCTCCTTCCTTTTTCTCTTCTTCTTCTTCTTCTTCTTCTTCTTCTTCTCTTTTCTTCTTCTTCAACGACCACCATACCACAGTTGCTGTCAACAGCCGTCTACTGCCGCCACCATCAGTTGCCAGCAACTGATTTGGTGAGTTTGTTGGAGGCAAGCCCAACCATTGGTGAGGCTCGCCTAGTCCTGCCATCGGCAAGGCGGGCCTCGCCCACCGGCGAGGCTAGGCAAGCCTCGCCCAGCCCCATTGGTGGCCAAGCAAGCCTCGCCCAGCCTTGGTGAGGTCATCCTGGCCACCGACGAGGGCCGATGTCACGTACCGACCCTCGAGCGCGCGCACATCCCTCTGTGGTCGATACAAATTTGTGACTTCCCGGGACGAGTCGCCAACTCTTTCATTTTTAATACACATGCGAAAGCAAAACAATAACCCTTGACAACAAACAGCATGGGATAGGAAAGCAGGGCAACGTTTCACAAAAGCACACTGGTATAAACAACGAGGTTTAGGTATAAAATGAGTATGGTCAAAAGCCTATAAAAGACCGGCTCTCAAAAAGGAATTGTCTTACGACATACTAGTCGGACACATATGTTGATCCTTCGGATTCCACCTCCACAGACTCTTGGGCTTTGATCTTCCACGACCACTATCTAAGGATCTGAAAATGGTTATACAATAACCAGTGAGACAATGTCTCAGCAAATCCACCCCCTAAACCTTTATTAGGGAGAAAATACACTTTAAGGCACTCTAGCCACACAACCACACAATTTGAATAGAGGACTTACCTAGCCTCAGTTCCTTCTTGCACAATAGCACAGTTCATATCACAAATGCACATAATTAATGCATACAACAATTGAAACAACTCACTTTCAAACCAATCAAACGTAAGAGTCCTGATTATACGACCAAATCATTATGACACGTCCCATTCCGTGCCACACAATTTCATCCCATAATCAGGCGTGGGCAACTCATATCGGTGGTTCAATTCATACCTGATATTCACTCTCAATAATCAAATTCCCAATTCAACTAGACATCCCCACTCAATATTCCAACTCAATACTCAATACCAAGCTCAAGGTTCTAGAGGTGCCCTCTCCCCACGAAGTTTTGATATCGCGTGGCACTTAGTCCTTGACCATAATCATTCATAGTACGAGGTACTAGAGGTGGCTCCCATGAATTCACACTATCGTGTAGCACTTAGTTCTCGACTATACTAAGCAATAGCTCAAGGTACTAGAGGTGGCTTTCATGAAGTTCCATTATCATGTAGTACTTAGTTCTCGACTATAATAAGCAATAGTTCAAGATACTAGAGGTGGCTCCCACAAAGTTCCATTATCATGTATCACTTAGTTTTTGACTATAAGAGGTGGCCCCCATGAAGTCACGCTATCATGTAACACTTAGTTCTTGGCCACGAAAAGCATTAGTATAAAGTTTTAGAGGTAACTCACATGAAGTCTCTCTATCGTGTAGCACTTAGCCCTTATACTATGCATGACAATATTGCAAGACTTCTAGAGGTGACTCCCATGTGACTCAATTCACCATGTAGCACTTAGGCCTTGACTACAATAAGCAACGGTATAAGATATTAGAGGTGGCTCACACAAGATTTCATTATCGTGTAACACTTAGTTCTTTACCAGCTCACGACCCATTGGGTTTCCTCAACACACACTATGTCACCTCGACATTCAATAGTCACCTTACCATGACTATAAACCATCACACAATCATCAAGCATAAGCTCTAGGCATGTCACAAAGTAACCATATAATCAAATATGTACAAATCAGCAAGCATTGCACCAATAACATCATAACCATGGCATAACCATTCATGCCTCATCACGCATAACCTCCAGGCATAACACAAAGCAACCACATCACTAAATGCGCAATTTCCAAGAAGCAAAGCATTGAGAACCATCATGAAACTATAATTGCTCATAACCGGCAGAACGGTCCACTCACGCATTTCCAAGTTTAAATCCAGAAATCTAATCAAAAGAATTCGGAAAATTCTCAAATTTGAATATGTTGTAAATGACACCTAAACGAACATTTTTTAATGAAGACACCTTAACTCAAATCCTTCTAGATTCGGCCCAGCAAATCGCTCGATCTAGTGCCGAAATTGGGTCTGTTTTCAGAAAGTCTATTTTTCAAAATAAGTTTAGTTCGAGATCCAAAAATTGTTTATTTGATCTAAAATTTGAATATGTTAAACTAGAAGATGTGACAAACAACTTTTGTGAAGAAACCATTTTGAAATTCGAACCCTAAGAGTTGATAAAAATCCCTTGAATCCCAAAAGGTCACCATTTTCAGCATAGTTCGAGATTCTGTTTACAAATGAGGGAGTTAATATTTTCTTCTTTTAAATCTCTAAAAATCATGAGTAAAATATATATTATAGATGAAGATATCTAAAACATTTCTCAAGGCATCAACCTCAAATTCACAACTCATTTTGATCTACAAAAATGGAAAACAAAGAAGGATCCAAAGATCGAATTGCAAGAATTCCACCGAATTCGACTAATCCATCATCAATGGTGCTAATCTCACTAATTAGAATAACACTAATACATTCTAAGGCTAATCTAACTATTCTAGATTATCACTAATCCATACTTAAGTTAATCTAAAAAACCCTTAAGCATAATTAACCTCCTAAGCAAGGTTTAATGAGTAAACTCACCGGTTTAGCGATCCGGTGAGTCCACGGCGATGGCAACACTGAGGCGGGCAACAAACCTCCAAGCGGCGACACCAACCAAGGCTTAGAAGTGCTCAGAAATGAGCCACAAAACCTCACAGCTTGCTGTTGGCTTTGCTTTTGTTTGTTGGTTGAGGGAGCAGAACCAAACAAGTCCAGCGGTTGGAAATGGCAAGAAATGGCCAGGCGGGTAAGCAAGGGCGATGACGGGGCTTCCGGTGACCACAACGGTGACGTACGATGTCCTGGCGAGCTGCTGGACTTGCGGGCAGAGGCAAAATGAACAGCTGAGCGAGCTGCTGGGCATTGCTACTAGGCGTAATGCGCGCGAGCGAGCAGTGGCGCGAGCAGCTATTCGGGCTTCAACGAGCGGCAAGGCTACTCGATGGTAGCTACTGGCTCTCCTCTGCAAATTTTCAGAGCTCTAAAGGTTCTAAAATGGAGAAAGCAAGGTTGAGGGAGGAAGAAAGGGGGCAACTCTTCCTTAGAGGGTCCCTTTTGCTCTTCTTCTATCCCTTTGTCTCTTAGAAGAGGCCCCACCATGGATGGGCTGGCTTCCTCAACCAAAAGCAGACCACAAAGCTTCCTTGGGAAGCCTTGGAGATGGTCCAAAGGTTGAGGGCATGGGGGGCTACGAATTTGAGCATTGGCCACTCAAATTGGATTCAATTCCCCACTAATTCTCCTTCAATTGAAATCAATCCGGTCTCCAAAATTTCACCAAGATGTCCATGATTAAATTAACATTTTTCCTTGCCAATCCGTCCAACTCGAATCCCAAAAACGCGACCAAAAGTGGCCCTCAGATTTTTCCGGTCCAAAATACCATTTGAAAATTTGCCGAAAATCTCGGTTTGCAGAAAAATCTTCAGAAGATGAGTCGACGGTCCTAAAATGACTTGTGAAATGGCAGAACTTTCAATTTTTGAAATCGATTTCAAATTCGCGGTTAATTTTAATTTGATGCGATTTTAGCGTGATCTAACCTACGAGGTAACTTTTATAAATTTTTAGCACATTTGACCCATGGTTGATTATTTCCAAGCCACAACATACATCTTCGACATATTCGTGACTATCGGTTGTCATGAAAATTCTGAGATTTCAAATGCAGACATATGGTACCAAAACCATAGAAAAATCGGTCTAGTGCCGATTGCCAAGAATTTTGTAATTAGGTGGAATCACCCACACACTAATCACATACCTTTGTTGAATCGACCTATCTCCGGTCTCTAATCGGTTTTTAACTGTGCCATAATGACCTCTGCAGATTAGCACAGTTGAGTAGTCGATTCCTGGTCAAATTCTCAAGTCTATTGCATTTATATTCCTTAACGGCTTCACCTGATAGGCTAGTTATCTCGTGAGTGGCCAACTCAGAGAAAAGAACTATAGGCGCGTCGATGAAAAGCCCGACTCATTCAATTGAAAATAGAATTGGAAAATCAGGATGTCATAACTGGTCTCGCCGAAGGCCGGCGACGCTCCGATGAGGTCGCCGGTCTCGCCGAGGGTTGGCGACACTCCGGAGGTCGCCGACTCGTCTAGCCGGTTCTTGGACCGGCGACCGGCCACAAGAAGAAGAAGAAGAAGAAGAAAAAGAATAATAATAAGAGAAAAAGGATGAAAAGAAAAGAAACAAACAAAAAAGTAAAAATAAATAAATTAAAATTTAAAAGAAATTGATTTAGGACAAGAATCAATGAGCACAAAGTACCAAATGTAATTCTACTTTAGAATCGAAATTTTGGACAGTTACCAAACGGCTTAAAATGCTTAGAGATTGTTCCCGGGAACGGAATCGTTACCAAACGCGCCTTAAATCAGTGCATCATCATTAGTTTGCGCACCCGTATGATTACTTCACATGTTAAGAAAATAGATTTAAAATCAATTCAAGCTGCCTGCAAAAATATTTTTGAAAATAAAAAGAAATGGTACCGAAAGGGCATTAGAGAAGTCTTGTGTAACCAAGTCCCCGTACCAAAAATCTTTAGTTCGTAGGAGTAAAATAATTCTCTCATTATTTTACTTAGGTGTCTAATCGACCTACTGTAAACTAATTAGTGATGACTCATAGATAAAATCCATTTGCATGTTAAGAAATTTGAACTTAAGTCGCGAATTGGTATGGGCATGGGAAAGCCCGAGTTAAGTTTAGGCTTAATAATCCATTAGCCAAACCCTACGGGGTTCACACTTGAAAATTTGGGCGCGATAACTTGGCGACTCCGCTGGGGACTTGAGTTGAAACTCTTAATAGACTTAGGCCAATTTTCTCTTCAATTTGAAAAAAAAAAATTTGTTTTTGTTAGGCAGCGAGGATCCCAAGTATGTCCCTAACATTTAAGGTGTTAAATGTTTTTGCAAGTTAGTCGCGAATTGGTATGTGCATGGGAGAGCCCAAGTTAATCTAGGCTTAATAATCCATTAGCCAAACCTTAGGTGGTTCACACTCGAAAGTTTGGTCGCGATAATCTGAAAAAGTCTAAACAACTTTGTAACCAGCGCTGAATAAGGCAAATGTCATTTATCCTTCACAACTATCCTGTACATGTGCATCAGGATAGTGTGAGAGAGTGAAAATCTCTTCCTATTGCATATAGCAAACATCAGTCTTGCTTCGAATCTAGAAAAAGCTGTTTTTTATGCAGCCTTTGGTCTGATGCAGTTAATGACAACTTTGTGCAATAGAACATTTGAGGCTGATAGTCTAGAATAAGTGATGCCTCCTTTTGGTAATCTGTCATTGACAAGAAATCTTGTTGCTTGACTAACTGAGACACTGATGGGTTGAAAACCACTCCTTTCCACCCTAAGAATGTCTACCGGTGTGTCAACATTCACCACATAAGCTCTATCACTCACAATAAACTAGATTCGATTCTAGTCAAGAAAAGATATATTTAAGTAGAAAAATGCAAACTCTGGATATGCAACAACCATTTCAGGACATAAATTCTCAAGTTGAAGGAAAGTTAACTTTTCCCTTAAATTCACCTTAATCACGTCTAAAAAGTCAAAATCGACAGTTCGAGGGTTTATCACCCATCTCTTCAACATTTGGTTGTGAACTTTTTTGTGTTCCTTAAAACGAAAGAGTTTCGTTCTATCACCCGGTTCATTAGCAGCCACACCCATTATGGGTTGAAAATTCAAAAACATCCTTTCATCATCATCCTTGTTTTTAGGATGCTCAGAACTGAACCTAGGGTCAATAGGAAAGTTAAGAAAAGCTTCATCTGCCACTCCTTTTAGCGTTATTCCTAAGCATTCCATTGTTCTCAAAAACAATGTTTCATTCTTATATCCATGTCCTCTTAGAAAATCGGTGATAATAGCCATAGGAGTACCACCCTGCTTCAGATAAGTGTAATGCTTATAAAGAACCTAGGGGATTAAAGTCCTGAGAGGAACAGTCTCTTGCTCGACTTCCTCTTCCAATGATTGGCATGGAGGATTCTGTTGAGATTTCTGTGGAGATTACTACGGAGATTGCTATGGAGAGTCCTCTTCAGTAAGATTAAAATGTGTCTGCCCTTCTAGCACATTCTAAGGCCCCTTGCTTGCGATCCGAGAGGATTTCCTTTAGTAAGACATGTTTGCAGGCTTTGAGGATTTCACACACAGGTTTGAGTGAAAAAGATGGAAACTTGCATAATAAACTTGAGAGTAAAAGCGAGAGAGTAGAGAGTTTGTATTTTAGGGTTTGAAACGAACTTCTCCTAAAGAAAATACTAGAAGGTATTTAAAGAAAATGAGAGGTCTCAAAGGAAAGAGGTATTTGAACCATCATAAGGAAAAAGAAACCTGCCTTTTCGAAATAAACTAAAAATAAAAATTGCCAAAAAATTCAAAGTTTGAAAAAAGATAACTTCTAAAAATAAAATAGGCAAGCAACAATTTGAATAAGAATGTACTTGTTTGAAAACTACCTACTAAAATTAAAATACCTGGATTCGAGATATTCTCTTATTGAAGTAGCGTCTGGAAAATTTGAATCTAACCAACTTCAGACTTTAAATAATAGGAGATATAATATTCAATTTGGTGCGAATAGACTTGAATAGATTTTTCTCCACACATTTTGTAAAGATGTTTGCCAGCTAATTCTTCGAGTCAATGAACTGAATCATAATCTCCCCATTTTGGACATGATCCCTTATGAAATGATGTCGAATTTCTATATGCTTTGCCCTTGAATGAAGAATTGCGTTCTTGGTGAGATTTATAGCGCTGGTGTTATCGCATCTAATCTTGGTACACGATTCTTCAATCCCAAAATCTCTTAGTTGTTGTCTTATCCATAGAATTTGAGAGCAATAACTCCCAAGAGCAACATACTCTGCTTCTGCTGTTGATAATGCTACAATACTTTGCTTTCTTGTGAACCAAGATACAAGCATATTTCCCAGAAGTTGACAAGTGCTAAATGTGCTCTTTCTATCGACTTTATAATCGGCTAAATCAACATATGAATATCCAAGAAGAGTAAAGTCTCATTCTTTTGGATACCACAGACCTAGCTTTGGAGAAGTCGTCACATATTTAATGATGCGTTTTGCAACACTTAAGTGAGATTCTCTTAGATCATATTAAAATCTAGCACAAATGCAAACACTGAATCAAATGTCAGGTCTAAAAGCAGTAAGGTAGAGAAGTGAACCGATATGCTTCTGTATAGCTTCTGATCTACTTTCTTCCATTCTTCATCCTTGTCCAATTTCTAAGAGCTCGACATTGGTGTCTCTATCTTTTTGCAATTTTCCAATCCAAATTTATTGATGAGATCTTTTGCATACTCCTCTTGATGAATGAAGATACCTTTCTTTGATTGTTTGACTTGTAATCCCAGAAAGAAAGTTAACTCACCTATCATGCTCATTTCGAATTCATCCTACATTGATCTAGAGAATTTTTTGCACAGATTTTCGTTAGTAGAACCAAAAATAATATCATATACATAAATTTGTACGAGCAAAAAATCTTTTTCTTCTTTCTTTATAAACAAGGTAGTATCAACCTTTCATTTTTCAAAACCATTTTGAGTTAGAAATTTACTCAACCTTTCATACCAGACTTGAGGTACTTGCTTCAATCCATACAAGGCTTTTTTTAGTATGTAGACTGAGTCTAATTTCTTTGGATCTTCAATTCCAAGAGATTATTCCACATAGACTTCTTCTTATATGAACTCATTCAGGAATGCACTTTTGACATCCATTTGGAATAATCTTAAATTTTTATAACAAGCAAAAGCAAGTAATAATCTAATTGCTTCTAACCTCGCTACTAGTGCATAGGTCTCATCATAGTCTATCCCTTCTTCTTATGTATATCCTTTTGCCACAAGTCTTGCTTTGTTTCTAACTACTTTTCCTTTCTTATCCATCTTGTTCCTAAAAACCCATTTCGTTCTAATCACAGATTTTCCTTTGAGTTTTGGAATGAGCTCACATACACCATTAATACTGAATTGTTTGAGTTTTTCCTGCATAGCTTCTATCTAGCTTTCATCATATAGGGCTTCGTCTACACCTTTTAGTTCTATTTTAGAAACAAGTGCAATAGCATTGGACTCTTCTCTTATTTTGGATCTAGTGCGAATTCCTTCATTAATACTGCCAATGATGAGTTCTTTTGGATGACTTGACTTGTGCTTCCAATTGCTACTTACTTGGTCTTGAAAGGGCTAGTACGAACACCTAGAGGGGGTGAATAAGTGAAAATAAAAATTTTGCAAGACTTAATAAAAGTAAATTTTCTTTAGAAGATAATAGACTAAGAACGTAATCAGCTTTGAACAATTATATAAAGCTACGGATTAAGTAAGGAGTTTAAGGAAAGAGAATAGAAACACAATGTTTTATAGTGGTTCGGCTTAGATCAAGCTTACATCCACTTTCCCGCACTGACAGCCCACAGGCTGGATTTCACTATGAATCAAAAGAGCTTTTACACCTTGTGATCTCGACTTTCTCAGTGAGAAGTTTTTCCTGATCTCTCACTGATCTCACTAAAAGTTTCTCTCTTTTGTATATAATTTTGAGCTCGATGAATGAGAAAGCAAGGAACTAGAAAGCTTCGGACTTTGAAATTATCCTTTCAAGCACTACTTCGAACAACTGGAGAGTCCACCTTAAATACTCCTTCATGCCTTCATAACTGTTGGTACTTTTCAAAGGAATTCTTCCAATCTACCCATTGGACAGAATTAATTACGGTGATCTCGAGTTGTTAGAAGATTTCTGATGAGAGTCTGTTAATCCTGTTCGCCTATACAATCTGGATTTTTGGTTTCCATAAGTAGAACATTCCTAGTATACTTCGCCTTTCAAAAGATCTTCATATCAGACTTGATTCCAATAAGAATAATCAATCAAGTAGATGCTATATCTAACCATAAGGTCTTCCAAAACCATACGAATGAATCCTTGAAAATAATCCTGCTTCTAGATAAGTCTTCATTCTTTGGTCTGGAACCTATCAGTGAGGGCAAACTTTGAGATTAAAGTCTAACGGTCTCCAAACTTTGACAAGTAGAGTCCGGAGTACTTCGACTATAACACTTGAGTCCGTAAGTCTTTAGACTAGACTTTTGGAAAGGTTTTATTAGTTTCAAAACAATAAATGAGTTTTCTCTAACAATCTCCCCCTTTTTTATGATGACAAAACTTTCCTGCAGATTTGAAAATTTTTGACCCGCAAAACAACACTTAAACAAAACGTGATATCTTTAAAATAAGTTGATGAGAACCTGGATAGCATCAATCCTGTAACCACAAAAAACATATTAATCATGCAAGATAAATGACTGTCCAGCCATAATCAGTATCACAAATTTAAATATTTGCAAGCGTAAAAAAGATTCAAAATCAATTAGAGTCCAAAATGTACCAGTTCAAAGTCGGTCCAAAACCAAAATATCAAGCAAACCAAACAAAAATTCATCAAAATCAAACCAAGCAAAAGTATTCAGTCAAATCTACACAAACTCTCCCCTTTTTTGTCAACAACAAAAAGTGGAGAAAACTTTAAAAAGAGATGGATAAAATCATGGCTGTTTAGGGATGCGAACAATCTAGAAATCCCCCATAAACTTGACAGTCTCCTCCAGTTTCCTCATAGCCTCCTTTAGCTGTTGAATATCCTCATCCTTTGCATTTTCTTATACTTGAAGCTTCATGGCTTATGTCTGCTCTTGAAGAGAGTCCGAAGTTTACTTGAAGATTGTCATGAGGTTCTTCATCTCAAACTCGAAACCATATTGCTGACCCTTTAATTCCAAAAGGAGATCTAGCAACCTTTGAAAGTCTGATGTTGATTTTGATGTAGTACTCAGTCTAGCCGAATCAATTCCAGCAATCTTAAGATGTGAGGGAACATCAGTAGTTCGATCACCAAGGCTTGGACTGGATGCCTCAATATCTGCTTCAGGGTATTGAGAGGCATAGACATCCTCTGGATTTGTTGGAGATCTACTAACATCATTAGTGAAAACAGGTGAAGAGGTACCTCTTTTGTCAGTTGCTCCCCCTGTTTTTGTGCCTTCAGGTGGAGAAAAGAATTCCTCTTCTTGTTCTTGCTCTTCTTCAGCACTAAGGTGATGCTTTTCTCGTTCTTCTCCTGCATTTCCACTCCTTGTCTTTTCCAAGTTATCTGACAAGGATACAGCCAAGACTGGCTCAAAAGAATCATCTTGACCATATTCTTCTTCTTCCTCTTATTCTCTTTCTTTTTCCTTTGTTCTCCTTTGTTCTCTTTCTTCACCTCTCTTCTCTCGTCTCTTCTCTTTCTCTATTCTCTCTCTCCTCTGGGTCCTTAAACTAACAAAGCTCTTTAAATTTCTCAAGGCAAAAGTGGAGAAAGTGATATCGTCCTCATCTTCTTCATCCTGCAAGATAAGGGCTCTTCTCTTCTTGATTGGTGCGTTCATTGGCTCTTCGCCTTTCCTCTTCTTCACTGCAGAGTCTTGTTTAGTTTTGGCAGGGGATTTTTCCTTCAAGCTTTCCAATGCCTTATTCAGCTCCTTTTCAGTCTCATTTTTGAAACCATCTTCAGTGCAACCACCATTGGAGCAATGGTTCAATCACATAAAGTAGTAGGAAACTGAATGTTGAAATGTTTGAACAGTCGAGTAACAAGTGCAGAGTAAGGGAGTTGCCCTTTGTCCTTCACAACCGTTCTATACATGTACATTAGGATAGTGTGTGGTAGTGAGAACTTATTTCCGATGTTGATTGCATACATCAACTTTGCTTTTGAGTGAGAGACATCATTTTTTTAAGTGGATTTGGGTTTGATGCAATTGATCACAATCTTATGAAGCAAAATATTGGAGGCATTCATTCTAGAGTAAGAAATCCTGCCTTCAGCAAATCTATCTTGAACAAGAGCCAAAGTTAAGTGACCAACAAATACACTGATTGGTTAGAAACTTCCTCTTTCCACACCAATCACATCCGCCAAGGTATCTACATCCACTACAAATTCTTTGTCCCTGATCGTAAAAGAAAATCTATTCGCATCTAGAAAAGATAGATTTGAATAGAAATAGACAGTCAATTTAGGGTAGGCAACAAATGTCTCCGAACAGAATTGTTCAAGTTGAAGGAGAGCAAACTTCAACCTTGGTTTCACCTTCAAGGAATCCAGAAAATTGAAGTCTACACTTCTAGGGTTCATCACCCCTCTCTTCAGCAAATTCAAATAAGTCTTCCTATGATCCTTAGAACGAAATAACTTAGTCTCCTCACCACGAACATTTCCAGCGACACCCATCCTAGGCTGAAAGTTAATGTACAACATTTCATCATCATCCTTCCCTTCAGGTTGATTAAAAGTTCCAAGCCATGGATCACTTGGAAAGCTGGCAAAAGCCCTTGCTGCCAAACCTACAAGTGCAATGCCCATCCTTTCCATAGATTGTGAGAATAAATTTTCGTTCTTGTACCCTCTCTCTTGTAAAAACTCATCAATGAAAGTCATCACAGTACCACCTTCTTTTAGCTTATAGTAGAGTTTAAAGAGAAATACGGGTTTCAGCGTTCTTACAGGTTCAATGTCTTCAATGATTTCATCTTCTGCTTGTTGTTGCGAAGGAACTTGTGTCCTTTGCTGTGAAGAGTGACGCTGTTGAAAAGGTTGTTATTGTTGTTGCTGCTGAGACGAGTCCTCTTCCTCGGTTAGATCAAAGTGGGTAGGACCCTCAGGCATGTGCTGTGGTCCCTTGTTCGCAATTCCAGAAGACTTTCTTTAGAAAGACATTATCACTATCTTGGAGGATTTCTCAAACTCGCTCGTTGAAATAGGTAAAAACTTTTTGGATCCAACTTGAGAGAAAATGATAGAAAGTAGGATCTCTGTATTCTAGGGTTTGAGCGTAAACGAAGAAGAAGAATTTTGACAAAGTATATAAAGCAGGTGAAACGGGGTATACAAATCATCACAAAGGAAAATAAACACTACCTTTTTGAAAATAAAAAACTGCCATAAATTCAAAACTCGAAAATGAAAATTTCTAAAAATAAAATAAGCAAGTAGCGATTCAAAAATAAACATACCTTTTCAAAATTTCATCATGAAATTAAATTACTTGCATTAAAAAAGAATTAACTTACAGTCGTAACTTTTAGACGTTTTGATTCGATCATCTTCAGACTTTAATCATTAGAAGATATAATGTTCAGTCTGGTGCGAATAGACTCAAATAGGTTTTTCTCTAGTGGCTTTGTAAATATGTCTGCCAACCTGATTCTTTAAGTCAATGAACTAAATCATAACTTCTCCATTCTGAACATGATATCTAATGAAATGATGTCGAATCTCAATATGTTTTGCCCTTGAATGAAGAATTGGATTCTTCATGAGATTGATAGCACATGTATTATCACATTTGATCTCGGTGCACGATTCTTCAATTACAAAGTCTTTTAGCTTTTGCCTTATCCATAAGATTTGAAAACAACAGATCCTAAGAGTCACATATTTTGCTTCAGCTATCAAAAGAGTTACGGTACTCTACTTTTTTGAAAACCAAGATACTAACTTGTTGCCCAGCAGTTGACAAGTGTCAGAAGTACTTTTTCTATCAACTCTGCAACCTGCTAAATCTGCGTCTAAATATTCAAGGAGAGTAAAGTCTCATTCTTTAGGATACCACAAACCTAGCTCTTGAGTAGTTGCAACATATTTGATGATGTGTTTTGCAACACTTAAATGGGATTCTTTGGGATCTGATTGCAATCTAGCACAAATGCAAACATTAAACAAAATGTCAGGTTTAGAAACAGTAAGGTAAAGAAGCGAACCAATAATACTCCTGTAGAGCTTCTAGTCAACTTTCTTTCTTCCTTCATCCTTGTCTAACTTCAAAGAACTTGACATTGGTATCTTAGTCTTTTTGCAATTCTCCAATCCAAATTTCTTGATGAGATCTTTTGCATATTTTTCTTGATGAAAGAAAATTCATTTCTTCAATTGTTTGACTTGTAATCCAAGGAAGAAAGTTAATCCGCTCATTATGCTCATCTCGAATTCATCCTACATAGTCTTAGAAAACTTCTTGCATAGATTTTCATTAGGAGATCCAAAAATAATATCATCGACATATATTTGAACTAATAAAAAATATTTTCCTTCTTTCTTTATGAACAAAGTAGTATATACCTTTCCCTTTTCAAAACCATTTGGATTAAAAATTTACTTAACCTTTCATACCAAGTTTGAGGTGTTTGTTTCAATCCATACAAAGCCTTCTTTAGTCTAAAGACTGAGTTTGGCTTTCTTGGGTCTTCAAAACCAGGGGGTTGTTTCATATAAACTTCTTTTTGGATAAATCATTTAGGAATGCGCTCTTGACATCCATTTGGAATAACCTGAAATTTTTATAGCAAGCAAAAACAATTAATAATCTAATTGCTTCTAACCTTGCTACTAGTGCATACGTCTCATCATAGTCTATCCCTTCTTCTTGTGTATAAGCTTTGGCCACGAGTCTTGCTTTGTTTCTGACCACTTTTCCTTTCTCGTCCACTTTGTTCCTAAAAACCCATTTAGTTCCAATAATAGATTTACCTTTTAGTTTAGGAATTAACTCACAAACATCATTAATATTGAACTATCTGAGCTTTTCTTACATAGCTTCGATCCAGCTTTCATCATACAAGGTTTCTTCTACACTTTTGGGTTTTATTTCAAAAATAAGTGCTAAAGCACTAGACTCTTCTCACCTTTTGGATCTGGTGCAAATTCCTTCATCAATGTTTCCAAAGATGAGTCCCTTGGAATGACTAGACTTATGCTTCCAGTTACTGGTTGGTCTGAAAGTCTGCTGATCCTCTGCTTTAGTTGAATCTTCTCTTTCTGCTTGATGCTGATCTTCAGATATCTGAACCACTTCGGGAGAAGTAGACTTTGTAAAATCTAGAGCAAGTTCAAATTCTTCAAGTTGACTTTGATCCATTTGATTCAGCATCAATTTTTGAAACTTGACGTTCATAGATTCTTCCACAGACTGAGTATTCTTGTTGGATACTCTGTAGGCTTTGCTTAAGGTTGAGTAACCAAGGAAAATTCCTTCATCTGACTTTTCTTCAAACAGTTTTCCCAAAACACAAGGAGTACATAATTTAGACTTTTGATAAGTTAGATTAGGTAGACCACGAACAAGCTTCTTGGATGAAATCTTGGCAATCTGCTTCATGTTGACATGTCCAAGCTTTCAATACCAAAGATTTGCTTCATCTTGAATAGATATGAGACATGAGAACTTTCTGTTTTTATATCTAGGAGGCAAATGTTCCTATGTCTTCGTCCAGTGAAAGATTGAGAAAAATCTTTACTAGTTTCTGAACAAATTCTTTCTTCGAAGTTAAGTTTAAATCCAGTGTCACACAATTGGCTAATGCTGAGTAGATTGTAATTCAAGCCTTCCACTAAGGAAACATTATTGATTATGAGACTTCCAATCTTCACAATTCCACATCCAACAATTTTTCTTTTTCTGTTTCCACTAAAAGACACTTTTCCACCATTTATTTACACAAGCTTTATAAAACAACTTGAATCTCTGTCATGTGTCTCGAACAACCACTATCCAAATACCACTTGATCTTTTTCTTGATAATGACCTCGACTTCTTTGTCTGAATCTGAGTTTGAATTTATTTCAAAGTCTGAGTCTGATTCGGATTTGGCCATTAGACATATGTTGACATATTCTTCATCACTTTCCTCGCATTTAATATCACTCCATGTTTATGCTTTGAAAGCTTTTTGTATTTCTCAGTTTTTCCTTTCTTTTTTTCCTCAACAGATGGCAATTAGGTCGATGTGTGGCACCTCGAACCCCTCTTAGGTCGCCACAGGCACCAAACATTGCACCTGATTACATCTCTTAGAAGAAGTGCCGTAAGTCATAGACACGCATTT
The DNA here is from genome assembly GCF_016545825.1 of Eucalyptus grandis. Taxonomy (NCBI): domain Eukaryota; kingdom Viridiplantae; phylum Streptophyta; class Magnoliopsida; order Myrtales; family Myrtaceae; genus Eucalyptus; species Eucalyptus grandis. The sequence goes on from NC_052620.1 coordinate 19,401,774, forward strand.
TTTTTTAAAACGGTCCCAGCGCGACTCATTTAGCGGAAGCAAAATATAACATCGCCATCTCACCCTCCATCAACCATGATACAATTGCACACCACTAATCATCATAATAAAAGACAAAGCCATGACACTTTATTTACATATTTTCAAGATGGGTTTCCTTGGGTCGATACATCAAAAGAAAGGCCAGGACATGAAGCCACACTCGGCCTAAAACCCAAAAAGAAACAGTTGACCCACTACGACTCACGTGCAAGATCCCCCATCACTAGTGTCGGCTAACCATCCCAAAAAGTTTCAGCTCCTACTTGTCACGTACGGGCCCTCACACCCATCCCGGTGCATCAGGCGGTGGCGGCGGCAACATCCCGCGCATCACTCTGTCTTGGCGAACATGGACGGATATGAACTCCTGGATAACAGGGCCCCCAGCCAGGCCCACATCGTACATAACTAAACAACGCACTCGAATATACGTCAGTCCAGGAACGAAGGGACAGTCAATCTCCTCGCACTTGACCTCTACATCGGAAGGTAGGCCGTAAAACATGCCCGGTGTGACAGCAGGGAGCGGCATCCTACTAATATGAAATGTTGGTCCCCAAAAGGGGTGAGTACAACCACTCAGCAGGTAAAAGATCCGATAACCACTCAAAGCATCATACAATACAATCATAGCATAATACATGTCATACATGCATTCCAGGCATCACTTACCTTGAAGCCATGCATATACCATCATACATCTTCATCACAATCATAACACATACATGTCATCATGCCACAGGTGATCATCCTCATATCATATATGCAAGTCATCATGCCATAGGTGATCATCCTCATATCATATATGCAAGTCATCATGCCATAGGTGATCATCATCATATCATATCATATATGCATATCATCATGCCATAGGTGATCATCATCATATCATATCATATATGCATATCATCATGCCATAGGTGATCATCTCATATCATATATGCAAGTCATCATGCCATAGGTGATCATCATCATATCATATCATATATGCATATTTTCATGCCATAAGTGATCATCATCATATCATATCATATATGCATGATTCAATTTCCAACTTTTAACTTTCAATTCGATCACCACATCACTCCTACTCTGGATCATCAATTTCATCCCGTACTTTACACTCGCACCCCATCCTGGCATCGCGAGAAAAACCTTCGGCATTCAGCCATTTAAGGCCACCGAGCATCCGGCACCCCCACATTCCGGGCATCTCGAAACTCCCGAGGACATCCGGCCATGTATCTCTATACATTCCGGCCATCCGGCACCCCCCATCCCGGGCATCCTGATACTCCTAGGGCATCATCATCCACCACAAACAGTTTCCTCATTTATCATTATTCATGTTTACCAATTTAGGTCTCAACTCAGCATGGCACATGATGTAATGGCAAACAAAATCACTTTCATCCTTCGATCTATACATGCATCATCAGTCATCATCACACATGCAGCAAGACGCAATTATTCATAAAATAAGTTTTATGGAATTCGTACAATTTAGAATAGCCCATTTATCATGCCTTTTGAAATTTATTTAAATTCCAGCTTGTACCATTTTTGAAAATATTTAAATTAAATATCCATATGATTCTCAAAAATCATGAAATTAAGGCAAGTGATAGACAAGATAATAAGATAATGATTTCATGAAAAACACATGGCCAATAGCGTTCCACACAAAAGATATAATTCACACAATTACAGCATACAATTTCGGATAAAAACAGAATGTACAGTTTTTGAAATAATTCGATTAAAATACCCGAACGACCTCCAAAAATTATGAAATTTTACCAAGTTATAGTTAAGAAACTAAAGTATATTTTTCATGCAGACTTCTAGGTCAGATTAGTTTTTATAATTTCCTATAGTCGTCCGAAGCTTCTGGTTCTCATACCGAAACGTCCAGTGTAGTCATCTCCGAAATACCGAGTTTTTACCCACCTATTCTTCTTCGTTTCCTCTGAAATTTGGATATGTTTTACTTCAAGAGGTCCCCTACAAAGTTTATGAAGGGATATAAGTCAAATTTCCAAATAAAAGTCACCATATGGGTCCATGAAGTCTCGGGTGTCCAGTACCACGTCTCCAGATTTACCATCTTCAAGAGTAAGTCGATTCACTAGGCTACACTTGTTAATTTTACTTCAAATTTTAGTATGTTAGTCCTTAAGATGTTCTCTACAAGTTTCGTGAAGAAGTCGAAGAGATATTCTTGATAAAAATCAACATGCAACCACAAATCTATCACAAGATCAGAAAAACAGTTCCAGATCTAGTGTCTCCGTAGGGTGATATTTTGACCCCTTAAATCTCCACTATTTTGTACTAAATTTTAGTATGTTGTAGTTTAAGATGTTTTCTACAACTTTCATGAAGGAATAAAATTCAAAATCGAACTCAAAAAATGCATGCAAGCTCTCACAAGATTCTGGCTCAGACGGTTCATGCGAAAACAGCAACATCACTCAAGAGCAAGTCATTCTAGCTTCGGTTTCTCCCTCCTAATCACCCAAAATTCGACACTACTCCAAACATACATGCAACACACACATGCAAGAGTAGTAAGAAGATCCTAACTTGCCTCTAAACCAAGCTAGCAATGAGCACACGGCGGCGAACGGGCGGCACACGGGCGGCGACGGGCGACTCCTCCTCCTCGGTTCCTCTCCTCTCGGCGCCCTTCTCTCTCTCGCAACGCTCTCTCTCTCTCTTTCTCTCTTTGGCTTTGGCTTGGACGGAACCAACCAACCACTCTCTCTCTCCTTCCTTTTTATTCCCCCAATTCTCCATCATTAGCAATCATCACATGCCTCTCCACAAGCCAATGCATGAAGACCTCTTTGCCACTTGGCAAAGCCCATGCAATGGGCCGGCCACTCTCCTTTGGGCCTCACTTGGGCCGACGACAGCCCCTCCGTGGGCTTCTATTGAGCCGACCAGCTTGGCCCATCTTAGGCCCATCCCTCTTGGGCCTAAGACCCAAGCTTAATTACCCTAAAATCAACCCTTTTAAAATTACTTAAATCCCTATTAAATTGAAGTACTAGATTACAATTTAAAATAATTATACACTTGAAATTATAATTCCATAAGTTCCAATTTGTCACACATACATGGCCAAAGTCTTGTATCATTTTATTTATAGGAATCTAATCTATCAGGTGCATAGCCAAGCATAGATTATTCTTATTAATTTATCCTATAGTCCTAATTTCAAAAATTCATGAACACAAGCATATATCACTTAGTCTTAAAAGAAAACTAATGGTTAAAGCATAAACCATAGGTAATTTCATTACCTAATTGTGGGCTTTAATACACCTTAGAGCTTGTCTTGAATTTTTGGGATGCCACATGATGTGCCCCTTTTTCTTGCATTCAAAGCAGATCACATCTTTGTTGACTTCATCATCCTCAGTTGATTTGTTCTAGAATTTTTTAGTGCCTTGTTTCTTCCAGTTGAATCTTCTTCACTTTCTATTCAATTTCCCGAATTTCCTAATCATGAGTGCTAGTTCTTCATCTTCCAAGTCTTCTTTTGAATTAGTTCGTCTACGTAAGAGGCATGATCCACTGGATTTCTCTTATTGAAATCTTCACGTGATTCCAGTCTTTGGAGAGTCCATTCAGCAATTTATTGACCATCATTGGTCCTGATATTGGTTGCCCTTGATATGCTAATCCATTCACGATCTCATTGAAACGACTAAACATATCAGTGATGAATCCTCAAGGCTTCATCTTAAAGGCTTTATACTGTTTGAGTAGGATATTGATTTTTGTTTCTTTAACTCGATCAGTTCCTTCATAGGTAATGTGCAATATGTCCCAGACTTCTTTTGTTGTTTCACGAGATGAAATTCTATTATACTCAGTAGGAGATAAAGCATAGCATAAAGAATATATGGCTTTAGTATCAAGAGCATGTCTCTTGATTATTTCTTCTAGTGCCATTTTGCCAACATCTGCAACTTTTTTTCCTCTTTTTGAGATTGATGTAGCTTTGGGAATGATTTCTTTTTCTATTACATCCCATTCCAGGGGATCTTTCGATTTTACGAATGAATTCATCTTGTTTTTACACACGTTGTAAGCCTTCCTATCAAAGTAAGGAGATCTGGTGTTACTTTGGCCTTCGACCAAACCTGGAGCCAAAATACTAGCCATAGATCTTTAGCTCAAAAGTAAAAACACTTCAATAAAATGAGCACATAGTCTCTGATACCAATTGAAAGGGCTAGTACGAACACCTAGAGGGGGGTGAATAGGTGTAAATAAAAATTTTGCAATACTTAATAAAAGTAAATTTTCTTTAGAAGATAATAGACTAAGAACGTAATCAGCTTTGAACAATTATATTAAGCTACGGATTAAGTAAGGAGTTGAGGGAAAGAGAATAGAAACACAAGGTTTTATAGTGGTTTGGCTTAGATCAAGTCTACGTCCACTCTCATGCACTGACAGCCCATAAGCTGGATTTCACTATGGATCAAAAGAGATTTTACAGTTTGTGATCTCGACTTTCTCAGTGAGAAGTTTCTCCTAATCTCTCACAGAGTCTCACTAAGAGTTTCTCTCTTTTGTATACAATTTTGAGCTCAATGAATGAGAAAGCAAGGAACTAGAAAGCTTCAGACTTTGAAATTATCTTTTCAAGCACTACTTTGAACAACTAGAGAGGCCACCTTAAATACTCCTTAATGCCTTCACAACTGTTGACACTTTTCAAAGGGATTCTTCCGATCTACCCATTGGACAGAATCAATTACGGTGATCTCAAGTCGTTGGAAGATTTGTGATGATAGTCCGTCAATCATGTTCGTCTATACAATCGGAATCTTTGGTTTCCATAAGTAGAACCTTTTAAGTATACTTTGACTTTCAAAAGATCTTCATATTAGACTTGATTCCAATAAGAATAATCAATTTAGTAGATGCTATATCCAGCCATAAGGTCTTCCAAAATCATATGAATGAATCCTTAAAAATAATCCCACTTTTGGATAAGTTTTCATTCTTTGGTCTGAAACCTATCAGTGAGGGCGGACTTTGAGATTAAAGTCTAACGGTCTTCGGACTTTGACAAGAAAGTCTGGAGTACTTGAAGACTATAACACTTGAGTCTGTAAGTCTTTAGACTAGACTTTTTGGAAAGGTTTTGTCAGCTTCAAAATAATAAAGGAGTTTTCTCTAATAGGTTTGAGAGTATGTTGATCCTCTACTTCATTTGAATATTCTCGTTCTGCTTGTTACTTTGTACCACTGAAGAATTTAGTCGCACGCTTGAATGATAGCCCAAAAAGTCAAGAGAATACTTGCATAATTGGTTTATATCGATCCTTCCTGGTTGAAACCAGGCGTAAAATGATATTGCCATAAATTAACAAGATAATATTTCCATTTCTTCATCGTAAGAGGCGTATCTTTTGAAGCAAAATGTTCTCCAAAAGTCTGAACCTCTTCAGGGGAAGTAGACTTTGTTAAGTCTGGAACATATTCAAACTCTTCAAGTTGAGTCTAATATGGTATATTCTGCACATAATCTTGAAATTTGGCCTTCATGGATTCTTCTACGGATTGAGTTTTCTTGTTGAAGACCCTGTAGTCTTTGCTTATAGTCGAATAGCCTAGGAAGATTCCTTCGTCTGATTTCTCCTCGAATTTTCCAGAACGATTATTCGCATTCTTTAAAATAAAACATTTATAGCCAAAAACATAAAAGTAGGAAACATTCGGTTTATTTCCTTTATATACTTCATAAGTATTTTTCTCTAGGATAGGTCTCAAGAATACTCTGTTGATAATATAGTAAGCAGTGAAGACTACTTCTACCCAAAATTGAGAGGATATCTTGCTCTCTATCAAAAGAGTTCTGGTCATCTCCTGTAGGGATATGTTCTTCCTCTCCACAACCCCATTTTGTTTAGAGTGTATGAAGAAGAGAAAACATGTTGAAAGCCAGATTCATCACAGAATTTCGCAAAATCCTAATTTTCAAACTCACCTCCATGGTCAATTCATATGCTCGAAATAGCATAACCCTTTTCATTCTGAACATTCTTTGCAAACTTTGAAAAATAAGAGAAGGCTTTAGACTTACTTGCTAGAAAGTAGACCCAAGTAAAACGAGAGTAATCGTTCACGATTATTAGGCAATATTTATTTCCACCAATACTCTGAGTTCTGGTTGGTCCAAAGAGGTCCATATGAAGAAGTTGCAGAGCTCAACTGGTAGAAAATTGATTCACAGGTTTGAAAGAGATTTTGACTTGTTTTCCCAAGACACAGGGAGTGCATAACTCATTCTTATGGTAAGTCAAATTAGGAAGTTCTCGAACAAGCTTCTTAGAAGAAATCTTGGCAATCTGTTTCATATTAACATAACCAAGCTTCCGATGCCACAGAATTGCTTCATTTTGAATAAAAATAAGACACTAAGAACATTATGGGCATATATCTAGAAGGTAAATGTTGCCATGCCTTCGACCAGTAAAGGCTTGAGAGAAGTCTTGACTTGTTCCGGAACAAATACCTTCTTGGAAGTTTATTCTGAAACCAGTATCGCAAAGTTGACTTATACTCAGCATATTATAATTCAAACCTTCCACTAAGGAAACATTACTAATGGTCAGGCTTCCAATCTTCACAGCTCCACATCCTACTATTTTTCCTTTGTTGTTTCCTCCAAAAGATACTTTTCCACCATTTAGTCTGACAAGCTTTATGAAGCAGCTTGAGTTTCCCGTCATATGTGTCGAACAACCACTATCTAAATATCATTTGATCTTTATTTTAATAGTAACCTGTAATAAAAAGAAAAACTCAAACTTTCTTTGGTACCCAAATTTTCTTGGGTCCAGGAGTATTTGTATTTAAAACAGTCTTAGCCCAGTCCTTCTTAACTAGTCTCCAAATCTTGGGACATTCTTTCTCAAAATGTTATGAGCTGTTACATTTTGAACATCTGAGTGCACTACAAAAACTTTTTGGAAATGATTTCTGTAAAATGTCTTTGCGGGTCTTTGTTTAATTCTTTCTTTTACTTTGGGAAAATCAATTAATGGAATAGTCTCAAGTTATACCCAAACCAGATTTGTTAAAGTAGGGTATTTGAGTGAAAGAATTTTCTCCGATTTCTCGATCCTTTTGAAAATCTTTTTGTTATGTTTGAAATATCATTTTTGAAAATAGTATTTTCCTTTAAAATAGAATTAGAATTTTATTTCAAAATATCAAAACTTGTTTTAGATTTTCAAATTTTTCTTTCCAAGAAATTTCATGTTACTCAGCTTAGAATTCTCCCTTTTTAGTTCGAAATCCTATTAAGAGAGGATCTCGAGACTCGAGACAAATTTCATTTATGTATTTAGAGACTTTGATAGGAATTTTTAAGTCATTAACCTTAATTTCTTTGTCGAGTCTGAATCAAAGTCTGTTTCGATTTTGAGTCTAAGTCGGAATGAGCCATTAGACATATGTTGGCATATTCTTCTTCGCTTTCCTCACACTCGGTGTCACTCCATATTTCAGCTTTGAGAGCCTTTTTGTACTTCTCAATTTTTCCTTTCTTCTTCTTCAACAGTGGATAGTTTGGTCTGATATGCCCATTTTTCTTGCATTCGAAGCATATCACATTTTTGCTAGTTTCATTGTCCTCTACTGGTCTCTTTTGGAAATTCAGCATGCTTTGTTTCTTCTAATTGAATATTCTTTCATTTTTATTTAGCTTTATGAATTTCTTGATCATAAATGCTAGCTCTTCATCGTCTTTATCATCATCTGAATATGTATCATCAGAATCAAAGTTAGACTTTAAAGCAATTGACTTCTTACCATTAGGATCTTCCTTATAATTAATCTACTCCACTTCATATGATTGAAGTGTGCCTATTAATTCATCTACTAATAGAGATATAATCCTTTGAGTCTCTCTGATTGAGGTCTTCACATGATTCCAATCTTTCGAAAGCCCACACAGCAGTTTGTTGACTTTCATTGGTCCTGAGAATGGCTAACCTTGATAAGCCAGGCCATTCATAATCTCTGCAAAGCGATTGAACATATCAGTTATAGATTCTCCAGGCTTCATTCTGAAGGCTTCATACTGTCCAAGCAGAATGTTAATTTTGATTTCCCTCACACGGTGAGTCCCTTAGTAGGTAACATGTAATCTGTCCCAAAGTTCTTTTGTTGTTTCACAAGAAGAGATTCGGTTATATCAGTAGGAGATAAGACACAATATAAAGAGTAGATAGCTTTAGCGTCAAGTGTTTGTCTCTTGGTTATTTTAGCTTGTGTTGTTTCGTCAACATCAACAACTTCTTTTCCTCTATCTGAGGTTGATGTTGTTGAAAAATGTTGCTTTAAAATTAATCCATTTTTCAACATCCCATTTAAGGGGATCTCTGAATCTTAGAAATGCCTTCATCTTATTCTTCAACACATTGTACTCCTTCCCATCGAAGTAAGGAGGTCTGGTGTTACTCTGACTTTCAACCAGTCCTGGAGCCAAAATACTAGCCATAGAAGATCTTTAGCTTAGAAGTAAAACACTTCAATAATTAAGCACACAAGCTCTGATACCAATTGTAAGTGCTAGTATGAACACCTAGAGGGGGCGAATAGGTGTGAAAACAATTTTTCACAAGGAACAGTAGAAATATTTTGCTTCTAAAACTGAGTCTAAAGAACAACAGACTTTGAGCGAGTTCAGGGAAAAGAATAAGAACACATAATTTATAGTGGTTCGGCTTAGATCAAGCCTACGTCCACTCTCCACGTTGACAACCTCCTGGCTAGATTCCACTAAGAATTAAAAGATAATTTACAATATTGCGATCTCGACTTCACAATAAAGAGTCTCTACTGCTCTCTCACTAAGTCTCACTATGAGTCTCTCTCTCTCTCTCTCTCTCTCTCTCTCTTGTGTACAATTTTGAGCTCGAGTATTTGGAGAAACAAAAAAATGGAAAGCTTCAGATTTTGAAATTTCCCTTTCATGCACTCTATCGACTAACTAGAGAGTCCACCTTAAATACTCCTTCATGCCTTCTCGACCGTTGGCACTTTCCAAATGAATTCTTCCACTCAACTTGTTGGACAAAATCAATCAAGGAGATCTCGAGCCATTAGAAGATTGTGATAAAAGCCCGTCAATCATGTTCACCCATACAATCAAGATCTTGGCTTCCATAAGTAGATTCTTTCCATATTTATTTGCAATCTGAAAAGATTTGATATATCTAAATTGATTCCAATAAAGATAATCAATCACGTAGGTAATATTTCCATCCAAAATGCCATATATAACCTGTACGAACTAAACTCTTGAAGTAATAAAGATAATCTTGCGTCTAGATAAGTCTCTGTTCTTTACTTGCGTTTAGTCTGGAATTAGAGTGGGCAGACTTCTGATGTAGAACAGACTTTGACACTAAAGTCTGGCAGTCTTCAAATTTTGACACAGAAGTCTGGAAATCTTTAGAATAGAGTTTGGATAAGTTTTGTCAACTTCAAAACATCAAGGAAGTTTTCTCCAACACATAGGACTAATGGTTCTTGTGCAGAGAATAGAGGGGAATTGGATCTTGAAGATTTGGATAAGTTTTGTCAACTTCAAAACATCAAAGGAGTTACTCCAACAACTTGGTGATCAAAGCTGAGTAAGGCAATTGCCATTTTTCTTTCGAGATTGTCCTGTACATGTGCAGGAAAATAGTGTGCAGTAGAGAAAAAGCAATGTCATTGCAGATAGCCCACATGATTTTTGCCTCGAATCTGGACACATCAGTCTTTGATGCTACCTTGGGTCTTAAGCAGTTAATGACGATTTTGTGCAACAGAACAATGGTTGCTGGCAAGCGAGAGTAAGTGATACTCCCAGTAGGCACTCTATCCTTCACCAAGAAACGAGTTGCTTGACCGATTAAGATCTGGATCAGTTGAAAGCTACTTCTTTCTACTCCCAGAATGTCAGCTAGGGTGCCAACATCCACAAGAAAGGCTTTTTCATAGATAGTGAACTAAATGTGAGTTTGGTCAAGAAAAGACAAATTGGAGTAAAAGTAAGCAGTCAACTCAGGATAGGCCACAGTAGTCTCAGCACAAAACTTTTCAAGTTGAAGAGCAGCCAACTTTGCCCTTAAATCAACCTCGATCAAGTCTAGGAAATCGAAATCAACTGTTCAAGGGTTTATCACCCCTCTATTCAACATATGGGTATAAACCCCTTTTGTGCTCCTTAGAATGAAACAATCTCGTTCTTTCTCCAGGAACATCAGTAGCCACACCCATTCTAGGTTGGAAATTCAAATAAATCTGCTCATCATCATCCTTGCTTTTCAGATGCTTAGAACTGAATCCAGGGCCAGAAGGAAAATAAAGAAAAGCTTTGTCTGCCAAACCTTTCGGTGCTATACCCAACTGTTCTGTCGTTCTTAAGATCACTGTCTCATTGCTATGCCCATGTCCTCTTAGGAAATTAGTAATAAAAGTCATTGGAGAACCACTCTGTTCCAGAAAAGTGTAATGCTTATAAAGAACTCAGGGGATTAAGACTCTGAGTGGAACTGCTTCTTGATCCACTTCTTCTTCCATAGGATGGCGCGGAGGATTTTGCATAAAGTTCCTCATAGAGTTCTGCAGAGATTTCTGTGGAGAGTCTTCTTTAGTGAGATCGAAATGCACCAGTCCTTCTAGCATGCTCCTCGGACCTTGATTCGCTATTCGAGAGGACTTTCACTAGTGTGACATGGATGCAAACTTGGAAGATTTCAAAGACATGTTCAAGTGAAAATGATGGAAACTTGCATAAGGGTTTTGAGAGTGAGAGAGATTCGGTATTCTAGGGTTTTGAAAAGATGTGATTGAAAGAAATACTAGAAAGTATTTTAGAGAAAATGAAACGTCACAACGAAAGAGAGGTATACAAAACGTCATAAGAAGGAAAAAATGCCTTTGCAAAACCAATTTTAAAAGGTAACTACTTAAAATTCAACATCCAAAAACTACTAATAAAATAATAATTTCTAAAAATAAAATAGGAAAGACGATTCGGTTAATCATACCTTTTCATACCAAAAATAAAATACCTGGATTTGAGAGATTCTCAACTGCAATAGCTTCTTGAAGTTATGAGTCCGACCAACTTCAGACTTTAGTCGATAGGAGAAATAATATTCAGCTTATTGCGAATAGACTCAAATAGGTTTTCTCCAAAGGCTTTGTGAAGATGTCTGCCAATTGATTCTTTGACTCAATAAATTGAACTAAAATCTCACCATCTGAACATGATCCCTTATAAAATGATGTCGAATTTCTATATGCTTCGCCCTTAAATGAAGAATTGGGTTCCTGGTGAGATTAATAGCACTTGTGTTGTTGCATCTAATCTCGATGCAAGATTCTTCTATTCCAAAGTCTCTTAGTTGTTGTCTTATCCATAAAATTTGAAAACAACAGCTCCCAAGAGCAACATATTCTGCTTTTGCTGTTGATAATGCTACAGTACTTTGCTTCCTTAAGAACCAAGATACTAGCATGTTTCCCAATAGTTGACAAGTACCAGATGTGCTCTTTTTGTCAACTCTACAATTGGCTAAATCAGCATCAGAATATCTAAGTAGAGTAAAGTCTCATTCTTTTGGATACCATAGACCTAGCTTTGGACAAATCGCAACATATTTAATGATGCATTTTACAGCACTTAGATGAGATTCCATTGGATGAAACTGAAATCTTGCACATATGCACACACTGAATAGAATATCAGGTCTAGAGGCAGAAATATAGAGAAGAGAACCTATCATGCTTCTATATAGCTTATGATCTACTTTCTTCCCTTCTTCATCCTTGTCTAGTTTTGAAGAACTTGACATAGGTGTCTCTGTCTTCTTGCAATTCTCCAATCCAAATTTCTTGATGAGATCTTTGGCATATTTCTCCTGGTGAATGAATATACTTTTCTTCGATTGTCTGACTTGCAGTCCCAGAAAGAATGTTAACTCACCCATCATGCTCATTTCGAATTCATCCTGCATAGATCTTGAAAATTTCTTGCAAAGGCTTTTGTTAGGAGAACCAAAGATAATATCATCTACATAAATTTGTACCAATAGAAAATCTTTTCCTTCTCTCTTTAAGAAAAAAATAGTATCAACTTTTCCTTTTTTCAAAACCGTTTTGAGTTAGAAACTTACTCAACCTTTCATACCAGACTCGAGGTGCTTGCTTCAGTCCATACAAGGCATTTTTCAATTTGTAGACTGAGTTTGGCTTTCTTGGATCTTCAAATCCTAGGGGTTGTTCTACATAGACTTCTTCTTGTACGAATCCATTCAGGAATGCACTTTTGACATTCATTTGGAATAACCTAAAAATTTTAAAACAAGCAAAAGCAAGTAATAATCTAATTGCTTCTAACCTCGCTACTAGTGCATAGGTCTCGTCATAATCTATCACTTCTTCCTGTGTATATCCTTTCACCATGAGTTTTGCTTTGTTTCTTATCAATTTTCATTTCTCATTCATCTTGTTCCTGAAAACCCATTTTGTTCCAATCACATATTTGCCTTTAGGTTTTGGAATCAGCTCTTATACATTGTTGATGCTGAATTATTTGAGTTCTTCCTGCATAGCTTCTATCTAGCTTTCATCAGACAATGCTTCATCTACTCCTTTTGGTTCTATTTCATAAACAAGTGCTAGAGCACTGGACTCTTCTATTCCTTTGGATCTGGTGCGAATTCCTTCATCAATGTCGCCAATGATGTGTTCTTTAGGATGACTTGACTTGTGTTTCTAGTTGCTGTTTGGTCTGAGAGTATGTTGATCCTCTGCTTTGATTGAATCTTCTTGATCTGCTTGTTGTTGTTCTTCAGAAGTCTGAACCTCTTTGGGGGAAGTAGATTTTGTCAAGTCTAAAACAGTTCAGATTCTTCAAGTTGAGTTTGATCTAGTTAGATCTACATATAATCTTGAAACTTGACGTGTATAGATTCTTCCACAGATTGAGTCTTCTTGTTAAAGACCTTGTAGGCTTTGTTTGAAGTTGAATAGCCAAAGAAGATTCCTTCATTTGATTTTTCCTCGAACTTTCCAAATTGATCATTCGCATTCTTCAGAATAAACATTGACAGCCAAAGACATAAAGTAGGAAACAATGGGCTTTTTTCCTTTATATGCTTCATAATGAGTTTTCTCTATAATAGACCTTAAGAATACTCTGTTGATAATATAGCAAGCAATAGAAACTGCTTCTGCCCAAAATGGAGAGGATATTTTGCTCTCGATCAAGAGAGTTCTGGCCATCTACTGTAAGGATTTGTTTTTCCTTTTCACAACCCCATTTTGTTCTAGAATGTATGGAGAAGAGAAACATGCTGAAAACTTGAGTCATCACAGAATTTTGCAAAGTCCTAATTTTTAAACTCACCTCCATGGTCAGTTCATATGCTCGAAATAACATAACCCTTTTCATTCTGAACCTTTTTGGCAAACTTCGAGAAATAAGAGAAGGTTTTAAACTTATTTGCCAGAAAGTATACCCAAGTGAAACGAGAGTAATCATCCACAATTGCTAGGCAATATTTCTTTCCACCAATACTCTAAGTTCTAGTTGGTCCAAAAATGTCCATATGGAGAAGCTGCAATGCTTGACTGGTAGAAACTTGATTTACAGGTTTGAAGGAACTTCAGACCTGTTTTCCTAAGACATAGGGAGCGCATAATTTAGACTTATGATAAGCCATATTAGGTTGTCCTCGAACCAGCTTCTTTGAAGAAACTTTAGCAATTTGCTTCATATTAACATGACCAAGCTTCCGATGCCAGAGACTTGCTTCATCTTGAATAGAAATAAGGCACTAAGAACTTTTTGGGTTTACATCCAGAAGGTATATATTGACATGCCTTCGCCTAGTAAAAGATTAAGAGAAGTCTTGATTTGTTCTAGAACAAATGCCTTCTTGGAAATTTATTCTGAAACCAGTATCGCAAAGCTGACTTATGCTTAGTAGATTGTAGTTCAAACCTTCCACTAAGGAAACATTATTGATAGTTAGGCTTTTAATCTTCACAGTTCCACATCCTACAATCTTTCCTTTGTTGTTTCCTCCAAAAGAAAGTTTTCTTCCATTCAGTCTAACAAGCTTTATCAAGCAGCTTGAGTCTCCTGTCATATGCCTCAAACAACCACAATTCAAATACCATTTGATCTTTCTTTTGATAGTGACCTGTGATCAAAAGAAAAATTCAAACTTTCTTTGGCACCTAGATTTTCTTGGGTTCAGGAAAGTTAGTATTAAAGACGATCTTTGCCCAATCCTTCTTAACTAGTCTCCAAACATTTGGACATTCTTTCTCGAAATGTTCTGAACTATTACACTTTGAATATTTGAGTGCACTTCAGCCAACAGGTTTTACAAAAACATTTTGTAAGTGATTTTTGTAAAATGCCCTTGCAGGTCTTTGTTTAATTCTCTCATTTACTTTGGGAAAATCAATTAATGGAACAGTTTCTGAAGTCATACTTAAACCAAATTTGTTAAAGTAGGGTATTTGAGCTGAAAGAATTTTCTCCAATTTTTCGAATCCTTTTGAAAATCTTTCGTAATGCTTGAAATGTCCCTTTTCAAAATAGCATTTTCCTTAGAAAGAAAATCTGAATTTTCTTTCAAATTATCAAAACTTGTATTCAGACTTTCAAATTTTTCTTTCCAAGAAACTTCTTGTTGCCTAAGCTTAGAATTCTCCATTTTTAGTTTGGAAATCCTTTTGAGAGAGGATTTAAGATTGAGACAAAGTTTATATATGTACCGAAGACTTTAATAGGAATTTTGAGTCACTAACCTCAACTTCTCGTGTTCGTGTCTAAATCGAGTCTGTCTCAAAATCTGAGTCTGATTCTGAATAAGCCATCGATATATGTTGGCATATTCTTCTTCACTTACACTCGGTGTCACTCCAAGTTTAAGCTTTGACAGCCTTTTTGTACTTTTCAATTTTTCCTTTCTTCTTCAATAGTGGACAATTTGGTTTGATATGTCATTTTTTCTTACATTCAAAGTATATTACATCTTTGTTGGTTTCATTGTCCTTCGTTGGTCTCTTTTGGAAATTCTGCGTTCTCTGCTTCTTCCAGTTGAATCTTCTTCCCTTTCTATTCAGTTTTATGAATTTCTTAATCATAAGCACTAGCTCCTCATCGTCCATATCATTATCTGAATCCGTATCATCAGAATCAATGTTAGACTTTAAAAAAAATTGACTTCTTACCTTTAGGATCTTCTTCATCATTTATCTGCTCCACTTCGTATGACTTTAGCATGCCTATCAATTCATCAATTGATAGAGACATGATCCTCTGAGTTTCTCTAGTTGAAGTCTTCACATGATTCCAATCTTTCGAAAGCCTATGCAGTAGTTTGTTAACTTTCATTGGTCCTAAGATTGGCTGACCTTGATAAGCTAGGCCATTTACAATCTCTGTAAAGCGACTAAACATATCAGTTATAGATTCTCCAGACTTCATTCTGAAGGCTTCATATTGTTCGAGCAAAATGTTTATCTTGGTTTCCTTCACACGATCAGTCCTTTTGTAGGTAACATGTAATCTGGCCTAAACTTCTTTGTTGTTGCACAAGAAGAAATTTGGTTATACTCAGTGGGAGATAAGGCATGGTATAAAGAGTAGATTGCTTTCACGTCAAGAGCTTGTCTCTTGGTAATTTCAGCTCATGTTGTTTCGTTAGCATCAATAACTTCTTTCGCTCGGTGTGAAACTGATGTTGCTTTAGGGTTAATCATTTTTTCTACAACATCCTACTCCAGGAGGATCTCTCGGATCCGAGAAATGTCTTTATCTTGTTCTTCCATACATTGTACTCATTTCCATCAAAGTAAGGGGGTCTGGTGTTGCTCTGACCTTCAACTAAACCTAGAGCCAAAATACTAGCCATAGAGGATCTTTAGCTTAGAAGTAAAACACTTCAAAAATTAAGCACATAGGCTATGATACAAATTGAAAGTGCTAGTATGAACACCTAGAGGGGGGTGAATAAGTGTGAAGACAATTTTCGCAAAGAGTAGTAAGAATATTTTGCTTTTAAAACTGAGTCTAATGATCGGCAGCCTTTAAAAGAGTTTAGACTTTAACTACAAAATTAAAGTACAAATAAAAGTAAAGGAGTTTAGGGACAAGAAAATGAACACATAATTTATAGTGGTTCAACTTAGATCAAGCCTACGTCCACTCTCCCACACTAACAACCTTCTAGCTGGTTTCCACTAAGAATCAAAAGAGAATTTATAATCTTGTGATCTTGAATTCACAGTAAAGAGTTTCTCTTGCTCTCACAAAGTCTCTCTTTAAGTCCCTCTCTCTCTTTTCAGTACAAATTTGAGCACAGTTTAAGGAATAATATGAAAATGGGAAGCTTCAGATTTTGGAATTCTTCTTTCACACACTCTTTTGAATGACTGGAGAGGCCTCCTTAAATACTCATTTAAGCCTTCTCGATCGTTGGCACTTTCCAAAGAAATTCTTCCAATCAACCTGTTAGATAGAATCAATCAAAGAGATCTTGAGCCATTTGAAGATTGTGATGAAAGCATGGCAATTTCGTTCGCCCATACAATCAAGATCTTGGTTTCCATAATTAGATTTTTTCCAAATTAACTTGTTATCCGAAAAGATTTGATGTATCTAAGTTGATTCCAATAAAGATAATCAATCTCGTAGGTGATATTTCCAACCAGAAGACCATATATAACCTGTACGAACTGAACACTTGAAGAAAGAAAGATAATCCCGCGCCTAGATAAATATTCATTCTTCATTTGCATCTAGTCTGGAATTTGTCAGAGTAAGCAGACTTCTGTTGTAAGATAGACTTTGACATAAAAGTCTAGCAATCTTCAGGATAGAACTTAGATAAGTTTTGTCAACTTCAAAACAACATGTGAGTTTTCTCTAACAC
Organism: Eucalyptus grandis; assembly: GCF_016545825.1. Classification (NCBI taxonomy): domain Eukaryota; kingdom Viridiplantae; phylum Streptophyta; class Magnoliopsida; order Myrtales; family Myrtaceae; genus Eucalyptus; species Eucalyptus grandis. The sequence goes on from NC_052620.1 coordinate 19,418,801, forward strand.
TCATGACATGGAACATGATCAAGACGGTTGCATGAAGAGTGGGTAAAGTGATTTGTGAGGAAAAAGCAATGTTGACAAAGTCGGGAATAGTTACTAAAGGATGCACAATAGCTAAGCAATTATCAGTGACAATCCAACTCAGATAACCCAGTACGTGTTGAGATATTAGTCGTGGCAACTTGTTTTGTCAAATTTCCTTATGGAAGTGTTGGATTACATCTTCATATTGACATCGATCATAATTTGTTTGCAGTGATATATTTCATATCCTTCTTTTTATTATCCCTTTTTAGGCTTCAATCAGTTTCTTATCTTTAAATACTTGAAGGGCAAGAATTAATGTCTATATAGGTCATTGGAATATGCATTTAGAACACAAGTCACTTGATCATCTCTTATACTGTTTTTCCTTCTTTTCTTACTAACAGATTACTGTCTGTCGGTCGCTCTTCATCTTTTTAATGCTGATATGTGCTGGTATCTCTGCTGCATTTTTTCTTGACGCATTATGGAGCTCCTGGCTAGATCTATAGTTAGAGATGGTTCGCTTGGAATTGGAATCATCGTCAGGTCATTCATTGGAGTGTGTGGACTCCACTCCTGAGCTTCCGTTGCCAACCGTCGATTCCTCTAGCAAACTCAAGAAACCGTCATGTCGCCGTCGATGATGCAGTGAGAAGCTCGTCCGAGTCAAACCTATAATCCTCAAGATGGGAGCATGTGGGGTTGGACGCCACTCCCAAACTTGCACCGCTGGCGGCGTTATACCCACAACCCTGAAGATTAGAGCACGCGAGGGAGAACTCAGCCCGCAGCAAGGGGAATTCAGGAGTGCAGTCCACCATTGAACACTCCAATCTTGAGGGTTGCGAATATAATGCTACTGGCGGTGGAAGTTCGGAGTGGCATCCCACCCTGCTTGCTGTGATCTTCAGGATTGTGGGTTCAATTTCTTAATCTATTGGAGCACTGCTTCGTCGACGGCAACTGTGATGGTTCCTTGACTTCGCTAGAGGAATCGGCGCTTGGCAGCGGAAGCTCGGGAGTGGAGTCCACGCACTCGCATGTAGAGAGCTATGGATATAATTCCAATGACTTTTTTGCATTTGAAGATTTGGATGTCCCTTGTGAATATGAACATATGTGTTTTTTTTTCTTGTTAAGTTGCATTGTACAGCAGCAGTGTTCTTTGTCATGGAGATTGTCGATGTTTATAATTTCAAGTCGGTGGAAGACAACTTACCTCTTTTTGATGCGCGATCAACAATTTACCCCGGAACGATCGTTGAATTATAGATGAATCACGAACAATATTACCTCACGTTGGTCTGAACACAATCACGAGGAAAGCATCTGATTTCCACGGCATAAATGACAATTGTTCTCGTAAAGGAGAAATGAAACGCCTTCTTCTCTTTGATGGAAAGGGGACAAGAGAAAGAGAACTTTTTCTTTCTAAATGTACGTTATGCCAACCATCTCAACAATTGTCTTTAGGAGTCTTTTATATGACTTCATCACACCCTTTCAAATGGTGTCTTTCCATCGTAGCATATCAAAACGAAACGGTGCGTTCCAATCGCACCCCATCATGGACATACTAATTAAGTACAACATTTCCCACTCGGACATTATGGGCTTGACAGCGCTCTTTCAAGAATATAAGGCATTCAACATTCATCAACTTTACAAAACAATTCATACTGGCAAGTAAGTTGCGCAACCAATGAGTACACCTGCACTTGGGAGCTCAAATTATGCACCTGTTAGGGATGACATAATGGCTACAACCCCGAAAAGAAATAAACAAATGATGTCTCATAGTGCCTCAGACATATTTTGTTATATCAATCCAAGTATACATATCCTTTAAAGGCTATACTTGACTATTCTTGTAACACCATGTATTTACAATTATATCCGCAACCACATAAGGCGATATAATGGTTGACTAGTAAATACATGTGATAGATGTAAAACAACAATAGTCTTCCTTCGCACTCATGTCTCTCTCCATTTCAGAACAGCTGCTTTCCTAGACACGTCCTATAAGGCCATATCTATTCATGACCACCGATAACATGCTAAAGTAGCAACATTGATCATTCACTTTGAGAACATAGTCAGAAGTAACATAGGGCACAAAATGAGGTAAATTATAAATTACCTCAAGGGCTCACACGATGAGTAAATAAGGATAATTTCACTCACCTTCCCTTATCGATCGTACAATGCACATGTAGTATGAATTACATGCTATAATGGATTTCTCTTTCTATAAGAGCGTATGTTATTTATTAAATATATCCACTATACAGATCTTAGCCTAAACATAGTTACATGCTTCTCACATACTCATGTTTAGCTCAAGTGCTATATCAGCTCGCTTTCTATAGTGCCCAATTAAGTACTCGCATCTGGCATCTTTCAGGCATACATGATTATAGGACTATCATGTTCGATCTTATTATAAACAAATCACAGACCTCATATTGACTCCAATCAAGGCGACATATTATTTTATGTACAAAACTTGCACTCCAGTGTTTATTTGTACATAATGTCTCATCTCAACATGCTAACTATAGCACTTGAGGCGATTGCTCGTGTAAGTGAGCCAATCATTGCCTGCTAACATACTTTCCAATAATATATATGTGTGCTTGTGCTAGTCTCATAATGGATTTGTACTTATTGATAAAATATCAAGTCATCAATAAACAAACAAGTACAATACATATGTCCACATGTACATAAACCAATGATCCTCTAAAAAAAAACATATCACATTCTACACAATCCTAGTGACATCCCGTGGGTCAAGAATATGTTTCTAGAAACAGCCTTTGTAAATGGATCAGCAACCATTTTATTGGTTGAAATATATTGTAGGATCGCTTCTTTCTGCATTATTATACCTCTAATGAAGTTGTTCTTTATAACAATTTGCTTTGTCCTTCCATGATACTTGGGATCTTTCACATAAGCAATGGATATTTGACTATCGCAATAAATTATCACCGGTCTTGGAAGCTCAGTGACAGTGGCTAAATTTTCCAAGAAACGTTTTAGCCATATTGTTTCTTACACTACGGCAGAGCATGTAATAAATTCTGCCTCCATCGTAGATAAGGCCATACATGTCTATTTCTTGTTATTCTAAGAAATTGCACCTCCATTGAGCAAGAACGCATATCCATAAGTTAATTTACAGTCATCGAGATCTTCACCCCAATCAGCATCTGAATAGCCCAATAGGCGTAAATCATTCCCTTGGTAACAAAGTCGATAGTCCATGGTACCCTTCAAGTATCTCAAGATCCTTTTCACTGCTTTCCGGTGTGCTTGACCAGGATTTGATTGATATCGATTCACCAATCCCACGGCATAACATATGTCGGGTCGAGTAGACATCATAGCATACATCAAACTTCCGACCGCACTAGTGTAAGGAACAGTTTCCATCACTTTAATTTCTTTAGGAGTCTTAGAACACATCTCAGTACTTAGGCCTTCACCTTGCATGATAGGGGTATAAATGGGATTACAATACTGCATATTGAAATACTCAAGAATTTTCATTATATAAAAGTCTTGTGATAAAGCATTGAGTTTCCTTGATCGATTTCTTTTGATCTTAACTCCTGATATATAAGCAGCTTCTCCCATGTCCTTCATTTTAAAATTGGATTACAACCATTCTTTTATGGTGATAACAGAAATCTTATCATTTCTAGCCAATAGAATATCGTCCACATAAAGTGATAAAATCACAAATTTATCTTCAGACCGCTTGACATACACACAGTGATTATGGCTCGATGAAAACGAAGATACCACTGTCTAGATGATTGCTTAAAGTCATATATTGAGTGATGAAGTTTGTAAACTTTATGTTCTTGACATTTAGCTATGAAACCTATTGGTTGTTTCATATAAATTTCACCGTCTAGTTCTCCATTGAGAAATGCCGTCTTTATATCCATTTGATGTAATTCAAGATCCAAATGTGCAACGATGGCTAGGATAAAGCATATTGAGGCAAACCTTACAACTGATGAAAAGGTTTCCTCATAATCTATATCATTTTGTTGAGTATAACCTTTCATCACAAGACAAGCCTTATCCATTTCAATAGATCCATCCGCCCTTTGCTTAATCTTAAAGACCCATTTGTTTCCAAAGGATTTTGCGATCGAGCGGCAGGTCAACCAAGACTCAGACGTGATTTGCTCTCATAAACTACATCTCATCTTCTAAAGCTTTTCTCAATTATTCCTTATCGAAGATGAGAGAGCCTCTTGAACAGTCTTTGACTCGGCATCGTTTTTCAGAACAATCATAAATGCTTCCTCTTCAATCTCAAAATGACAACGATGAATACTTTTACGATTGCTTTTACGCAATTGAATTTCTCTTGAGTTTAGTTCGTCAAGCGATGCAACACTCCCACTAGGCTTTGCATGTGGAGGTAAATCTTAGGGTGTGTTTGTTTGTATTCTTTTTTTCTGTTTATGAACAAAAATTCTGTTTTTTTGTTCCGGGGAACAAAAAAAGAATAGAAACATGTTTGTTTGCATTTTTGTTCCAAATTCTGTTTTTTTGTTCCCTGAACAAAATTGGAACAAGCAAGAAAATTATAATAAAAAAACTTGTTTCTTGTTTTTGGAACAATTTTGAGAAACAAATTTTCTCTCTCTTCTTTCTTTTTTTCTCTTTTTTTTTTTTTTTTCTTCTTTTTCTTTGGCCGTTCACCGGCCTCGGCCAAGACCGGTGACCAGCCATTGAGGGCCGACGACCTTGCCGAGCGTCGGCTGGCCTCGGCGAGGCCGGCGCCGACCCACGGCGAGGCTCGGGCTCGCTTGGCTGGGCGAGCTTGGGCTCGCCTAGATTCGGCAAGGCTCGATCGCAAGGCCGAGCCTTGCCGGCCACGGGCGAGCTCGGCCCGCCAGATCTGGGCAAGCCCGAGCTCACCCAGCCAAGGTGAGGCCAAGCCTCGCCCACCCATGGCTAGGCTAGGCCTCGGGGGGCCGGCGAGCCTCGCCGTGGCTGGACGAGGCCGCGGCCTTATTGGCCGACATCGCCACGACCGCGACCGGCCAAAAGAAGAAAAAAAGAAAAAGAAAAAAAGGAAAAATAAAATAAAAATATTAAAAAATTATAAGAAATAAAAAAGAACCCAAATTTACCAAATGTGTTTCTATTCCTTTTTTATTCCCGAAATAAGTTTACCAAACACATTTTTATGGTAAAAAATTGTTTCCGGAAAAGAAATAGTTGTTTCGATTTCTATTCCTTGAAACAATTTTTGAACAGCAATACAAATAAATGCACCCTTAATTTCCCTCTACAACACCCGTGGATGTGTTATTACGATCTTCTATTTCATATAATTGGAAGTCCTTATCAATCTCACCTCTACTAGGAAATCGTTCTCCAAGAACGTGACATCTCGGGACTCCATTTCGGTCATACTTTCATCAACTTGTTCACCTATGAACACGTACCCTTTGGAGTGTTCAGAATATCTTATAAAGATACATTTATTCCCTCTATGACATAATTTTCCATATTTATGGGAAGAATCATGAACATAAACTGCACATCCCCATGGACGTAGAATACTCAAGTTTGGTTTTCTACCAGTCCATATTTCATAAAGGGTGGAAGTGACTGATTTTGAGGACACTCGGTTAAGTACATAGACAGTAGTTAATAACGCATCTCCCCAATAGGAGATAGGTAAATTTGCTCACGCCATCATAGACCGAACAATTTCCAATAAGATTCTATTCCTTCTCTCAACTACCCCATTTTGTTGTGGAGTATCAAGAATAGTCAATTGTCGTACAATTTTCTTTTCATCACAAAGAGCCTTGAATTGCTCCAATAGATACTCACATCCGCGATCGGTTCTCAATGCCTTTATTGTTTTGTTCAACTGATTTTCTGTCATTGCTATATATCATCTAAAGCAGTCTAATACTTCTGATTTATGGGAGATCAAAAAACATAACCGAAATGCGTGAATTCATCTATGAAAGTGATGAAATATGAGGCTCTATGCCTCGCCCTCACATTCAAAGGACCACAAATGTCAAAATGTATGAGTTGTAATAGAAATTCGGCTCTAGTCTCTTTACCAAATGGTTTTCTAATTGTTTTTCCATCTAGACAATGTTCACATACAGGTAGATCAACATTAGTAAGTGACCCTAAAAGGCCTTCTCTAACTAATCTTTACATTCTTTACAACCCAATGTGACATAATCTAGCATGCCAAGTACTTGCATCAATCTCAACATTACTAGAAGATGCAATTAAAAAAAAAACAACCATCGACATTAACATTGTACTGATCATAATCAATATCTAACACTATAAAATCATTCAATACATGACCTAAACCATAATAAACTGTTCCATACAAAATGTCATCACAATCACCATGGAAATTCAATACATAACCTAGGCTAAAAAGAACAATTACGGAGACCAAGTTTCGTCGAATATCCGGATCATAGAGGACATCATGTAGGAATAGGCTTCGACCACCACATAAAATTAATTTACATGTGCCGATACCCTTCACTTTAATTCTTGAGTTATTCCCAACATATATCCATCTTCTTCCAGGCTATATCCGACGATACTCCACAAATGCTTCTTGGTCTCTAGTTACGTGGTATGTTGCTCCCGAATCTACAGTCCACATTGGATTAGATTCAGCAAGCATTATAGTGCTAGAAATAAAAGCATTACTAAAAGTAATGGAGTAATAGGGTACCTCTTTCAGCTCAGTGCATTCACGAGCAAAGTAACCCATCTTACCACAGTTGTAGCACTTCATCTTGGCTTTGTCCTTCTTCCTACCACGCCTCTTGCGTTGGAAGGTCTTAGCCCTCTTAAGTGCCTAATCAATCTTCTTCCCTTTGTTGTTGCATTGATGATTCCTTTTGCGCTTGAAGCCTGAAGCTTTGTGCGAACTCGATTCAGCAACAAAAGTATGGGTAGAGGATCTCGCTTGCCTCTAGGCGCTCATCCTCTAACTTTAAATGACACGCAATATCATAAAAAATGACAATATTCTCATTATGTGTCATATTGATCTTCATATGCTCCCAATTATCAGGAAGAGACCTTATAACAGCATGAACTTGCTATTCATCAGTAAAGGAGTGACCTGTCGACTTCAGCTCACGAATCATGTTTGACATATCCCAAAGATGCTGCCTCATCGTTACATTTGGGCGCTTTCGGTATGTGTCAAATTTGATGGTGAGTCTCCTCAGCTTAGTGGCAGATGTACTCCCAAACTTATCTTTCAAAGCAACCCACATAGCTTGAGTTTTATCATAACTTTCAAACTCACACATGAGATCATCTTGCATACAGCTCAATAACGTGATGCGAGCAATGCTATTTTTCTTTTTCCAAGCTTGATAAGCTTATAGATCTCTCATGTGTTGAGCTGAAGTTTCATGCTCAGATTCATCCATGGTGTGGTTGAGGGTTTCCAAAACCTCTTACTCCTCAAGGATGTAATGAACCTTTCGGTGCCAAATATCATAATTGTCATCGTTCAACTTCTCACCCTTATTGAGGTCAGCCACAATGGTCTTGGATGCCGAAACCATAATCAACACATTGACATAATAAACGCATAATTAATACTAGCACACCTTTCAGAGTAACGCATATTTAATTTGTAGCAAAGACAAACTAAATTAATGATAATTCAATAAAAGACAGAAATAAAAGTTCACTATTTTCCCAATCAACTTCTATGTACGATTGTTCTATTATCATTAATTAGTTTAATTTGCGCAAATATTAAGTTCTAGGTGAGATCTCCTTCGAAATCTACCAACCTACGAACTCCCACTAGGAAAAATAATTACATGACCTCATGTAATTTCTATATTTTTCTATTAACACAAAAAAATAGTATGATGTGAACCAATGTACAAAAAATAATCATATTGTTACTACAATAACCACAATTCAACATGTAATGGAAAAACAATGATTTCCTACCATTATTCGAATTTTCTCGGAACTAGAAAATTGCAAGTATATTAAGCTATATACATGCTACAATCGAACCAAGCTCTATTCAACATATATGACATCATTTTCATGCAGGCTAGCTGTTGTATTTCCTAAAACATAAGAAAATACAAGCTAAAATTTAATAAACTATGCATTAAACCCCCAAAAATACGCGTACTTAGGGTTTCCTACACATTTTTATACATTTATAAAACTCAAAAATAAAAATTAAATATATTACAGTGTAGAAAACATCTATAAGAACCAAACGCCTCCGACCACGCTCTAATCGTAGCTCTAATGCGCTCACATGGCACGTGTGGCGCACGCGCCAGCAAGCCTTACAGGCTCCTGGTTGGTCCGACCGATCCAACCGGTCCAACCGGTGACCGGTCCGACCGGTTTGATCCATGGACCTGTTATCGATCAACGGTCGAGTCGGGTCGGGTCACGGGTCGGTTGCCGGCTGGTGACCAGCTAGCCAACTACCGTCGACGATGACGTCATCCCAGCAGTTACTGACCCTTGGATGACCTCATGGATGATGTCATCCGTGACGTCACCACACATCGCTTCGCTGATGTGCGCGTGACGCTCACGCGCTGGCATGCCCAGCACATCAGGCGTGTGGCGTCCACACGCAACGGCTTCTAGCCGTGTGTGTGGACACATCCGGCGTCCTCCGGTGGCGCTCGACCCATTGTCGAACTCGTCTCGACGAGCACTTTCACCCTGTATATTTAAAAAATGATTTTGGCTGAAAAAATATATTGAAAAATGGCCAAAAGCGTATGGATGTACCTGACCTTGAACCGTTCTTCGATTCAATTCGTTTTCGACAATTCAGATAGCAATTCCGACCAACATCCAAACAGTATAGATTTCATACTCTTGATCTCAATATCAAATGGTAAATGAGAAAATTCAATGAAAAACAAGGCATAAATCACGACCAAGCTATAATACCAATGTTTATAATTTCAAGTCGGTGGAAAACGACTTACCTCTTTTTGATGCACGATCAACAATTTACCCCGGAACAATCGTTGAATTGCGGATGAATCACGAAAAATATTACCTCACATTGGTCTGGACGCAATCACGAGGAAAGCATTAGATTTCCACGGCGTAAATGCCAATTGTTCTTGTAAAGGAGAAATGGAATGCCTTCTTCTCTTTGATGGAAACGGGACAAGAGAAAGAGAACTTTTTCTTTCTGAATGTACGTTCTGCGAACCGTCTCAACGATTGTCTTCAGGAGTCTTTTATATGACTCCATCGCACCCTTTCAGATGGTGCCTTTCCATCGTAGCATATCAAGATGAAACGATGCATTCCAATCGCACCCCATCATGGACATACTAATTAAGTACAACAGTCGATCTTTGCTAGGTTTTGTATATAGGAGGAGCAGGGATAATGATGCTAAACAGAACAGAAATTCAGGTAATGGGTTTCAATAATTGTTGTTCAATTCTTGAGTTCGGATCATATTGTCCAATAAATGTTTGATTTTTGTTCGATGGTGAAATGGGTATTGTGGATCTTCTGCATCTTGTGCTTGCTTGTGATACCTCTGTTTCAAAGATTAAGTGCAGATCGGAAAAGCTGCAGCGACAAAGACAACCTTTTGATTTGCAGCAATCAATGCAGAAGGTCTCTTGGCAAAGCGCATGCATAAACATTTCCATTCAACGAGCAAGCAATCACCGTTAAAACCAGATCTCACGACCTCTCAATTTTGCATCTAGATCTCTCATTTCAATTCAGTCCATTGTGAGTTTCATAGCTAGATCGAGTCCTTTACGTGTCGAGGACTTTGAGCTTCGTCCGATTTGTGACCTTTACTTAAAATCGGTAATGAATTGGAAAGCTGAATTGCTACATTTGGTGTTGCTCTAATTGACTCTTATGGGAAGCATATTCGATCCTTCCATTGTGCTTGTTGTTTTGACAACGTTTAAAGAACTAAGATGCATGTTAGGAAGTCATTGAGAATGCTATGTTCAAGTCTTCAAGCTCATGTTAGTGAAGACATCAAATAAATGTTCTATTACATGTTCGCCATTTTTATTTCTAAAGCCAATGTTGATGTATATAGTGTAATTAGAGCCCTTTGAAAATTGAATCTCAAAGTGAGTTGCCTAATGAAGTTGCCTTTTAATCTTAACACTCTAAAATGAAGACTTGTGAGCTAGCTCAACCAAATGAATTCTTGCACAAGTGGCAAAGGGGCAGATCGGGTCACTTTTGGGTGGATCATTTTGGATTCCAAAAACCTTTGAGTTTGAGTTATTTTCCTCTTTCTAAAAGACAATTTAAGGCGCGTTTGGTAACGATTCTATTCCAGGGAACAATTTTTAATGAGAAATCATTTTTCTATTTTTGTTCTTGGGAACAATTTCTGAGCAAAAGAAAGCGTTTGGTAACTTCCCAAAATTTCTATTCCCGAGATAGAAATACGTTTGGTAGGATTCTTAGATTTTTATTTCTTTTAATTTTTAATTCTTTATTATTTATTATTTTTTCTTTTTGCTTTTTCTTTTTCTCTTTGGCCGATCACCTACCACCGTTGGGCGAGGTCGGCAAGCTTGCCAAAGCCTCGCCACCCGGTGAGGCCTCCCGAGGTGACACGAGGTTGACCTCACGCCGGCTAGGGAGGCCTAGCCTCATCGTGGCCATGCAAGGCTCGGCCTCGCCTTAGCTGGGCGAGCAAAGAAGAAGGAGAAGGAGAAGGAGAAGGAGAAGGAGAAGAAGGAGAAGAAGAAGAAGAAGGAGGGGAAGGAGCAGAAGAAGGAGGGAGAAGAAGAAGGAGAAGAAGAAGAATGAGAAGGAGAAAGAGAAGAAGGAGAAGAAGGAGCAGAAGAAAAATAGAAGAAGAAGCCTCGCCACTGGCGAGGCCTCCCTAAGGCGACACGAGGAGAAGAAGGAGAAGGAGAAGGAGAAGGAGAAAGAAGAAGGAGAAGCGGAAGAAGGAGCGAAGAAGGAGGAGAAGAAGGAAGAAGGAGAAGAAGAAGGAGAAAAAGAAGAAAAAGAAGAAGAAGCCTCACCCGGTGAGGCCTCCCGAGGCGACACAAGGTCAGCCTCGCGCCAGCTAAGGAGGCCTAGCCTCATCGTGGCCTCGCAAGGCTTGGCCTAGCCTTAGGCCGGGCAAGCGAAGAACAAGGAGAAAGAGAAGGAGAAGGAGAAGGAGCAGCGAAGCAGAAGAAGAAGAAAAGAATAATAAGAAGGAGAAGGAGAAGGAGAAGGAGAAGGAGAAGGAGAAGAAGGAGAAGAAGGAGAATGAGAAGGAGAAGAAGAAGAAGAAGAAGGAGAATGAGAAGGAGAAAAAGAAGCAGTAGGAGAAGGAAAAGCAACGGAAGGAGAAGGAGGAGAAGAAGGAGAAGAAGGAGAAAGAGGAGGAGGAGGAGGAGGAGTCGCTGGAAGAAGGTTGCCAACCCTCGTCTGGCTGGTCGCTGGAAGAAGAAGAAGAAAAAGAAGAAGAAGACCCCTAACTCCTCCCTTCTCTGCTTCTCCTTCGACCCCTCCCTTTCGTCACCGCCGCCTCCTCTAACCCTAGCCCCTCATGCGCTCCCACTAGCTTCGCTCCCTCCTCTTCCTCTTCGACGGTTTCTTCTACACCTTCATTCTCCAATGAATTCAGCTCCACGCCGACGACTTCAGCGCCGATGCTCTTCGGTACGTTGTCGTTGGTCGCATTCAGAGGATCGTCGCCTTTTGGAATGGCTCAACCTACCGCGAGCTCTGGTCCGTCGCCATTCGCATCAAGTTCCTCTTTGCCATTGTTTGCCTCATTGGGGAGCTCTGCTACTTATCTGTTCGGTGCGCCTGCGCCTTCTTCCAATGTGAGCCTAGGTTCGTCCTTGTTTGTGACGCATGCACCTGTGCCACAGGCATGGTTAAGGCTCGCTAGCTTGTGCCTGTGCTTGGAGATTGACCGAGCTTCAGTGGACGGAATCGCTACAGAGGGAGGTGAGGTCGTCGAAGATGGCGATGATGGCGGTGGACGGGGAGGAAGGGGCGATGGGTTAGGTGGAGGCGATTGGGAGAGAAGGAAAAAAGATTAAAATATATATTTAGTTTTAAAAAATTTATCTTAGAGAAAGCATTTTCCAATGAGGTCCAAACAGGAAAGAACGTTTTCAATGATATATACCAAACAAAAGAAAACTAATCGTATTCCTAGAAAGTATTTTTCAAGAATATATTTTCCGTAATCATTGAGTTTTCCATGAAACAAACACACCTCAAGTTTCTATTCTTTTTTGTTCCTGGAAAAAAAGAACATAAATAGTTGTTCCGAGAACAAAAACAACATTTACCAAACAGGCCATTAAGTTTGAGTCCAAGTTGAAGTTCTCAGATCATCTCATGCTACGCTTTGTTCCCATGTGGACCGTTGCGATTCAAGCAACATTTGGTTAGAAGTGGAAGTGATAATTGGATAGGCTTGGGCAGGCTAAAAGATGCACTTGTCGGACCTTTTCAAGTACGGCCTTCACCCTAAACTGCCATTTTCACTTGAATTATTTAGTAGTGTGCTCTCTTGCAACTACCGTAAGTCTTCGAAATTCTACGTCCCAAGGTATAGCAAGTCATTTAAATGGGTCTGTGTACTGCTACATTTTCCTCTGGGTGCACAGTAGCCCGATGGGTCTCATTCTTTTGGATTGGATGAGTGCCATGTGAGATCCAATAATTCAATGGGTAAGATTTGATGTGTTCATCAAAAAATTCTTCCAATTTTTATGCAAAATTCTATTGGGATAAAACAATAAAATTAGATATGTTAATTGATCTTACTATAGTCTTCGTGCTTTTTGTTTACGTAGAACCATACTAATTTCCAGATTGAATTGTATGATGTTGAAAAAGTTAAATGCAATGAACCAAGTAACCTTTGATAATGTTTTGCTAAAAAGGAATGCCTGATAAAGGTAATCATTTGACTATATATTCCTTTTTTTTTCTAATATACAACATTCTTGGACATCACATAATTTACATGGTTAATTTTGCCTATTGGTTGGTATCCACATTTTATATGGTAATATCCACTGCTTCTCAATCAAGTATGTGATTAGATGCCATAAAAGGCGATATACAATCTATGAAACATCATAGTGTTTGAAAACTTACTAATTTACCTAAATATCACAAGTTCATTAGTTGTAAATTGGCGTACAAAACTAAAAGGATTTCAAAGAAAGATTGTGGAATTTAAAACCAAATTGGTAGCTAAAATTTTCACTCTAAAAGAGGGGTGAATAGTTAGTGAAGAAATAATTATTTCTTTATAGTATTTTTTAAAGATTCTTTCAGAGTGAACATGGCATTAATAGTTTTTTTTTTTTTATATGGAGTTACGTCAAAAGATACAAAATCTATGTAAGTGCAAGCGGAGGATTTTGCAACAGATTCAAGTAAACTTGTGTGTAGACTGAAAAGTCTTATTTATGATTTTAAGCAAATTTCCAGACAATATTATTAAATTTTCATAGTGTTGTTATTTTGTTCAATTGAGAACAAAGTAATTTAATATATACTGCAAGGTTAGTGGGAGGAAATTTATTTTCTCATACTCTATGTATATGATATTTTGTTTACAAGTAGTGACCTTAAGACATATTTATTATTTGTACTAAGGTTCGTAAAGATTGTTTTTGCCATATTATATTAGATTTTCTCAGAGGACATTTGTTGATCGTATTTTGGAAATATATCAAATACATCATTGCAAGTCAAGAATTGCTCCTATTGTTAAGGGTTATGGACTGAATCAATCACATTGTCCTTACTTAGATATTGAGAAAATCTAATTAAAGAGTGTACCTTATGTCAGTACATTTTTAAAAGTATAATGTATGCTCAAATTTGCATTAGACTAAATATCATCTTTGCGACGAAACTTCTAGACAGAAATCAATCATACTAGGTTGCTGCCAAGAAGGTTTTAAGGTACTTAAAGAGGACAAAAGATTATATGTAAGTTGTAATGTACTGCACTCTCCCGAGTTACTATTCACCAGAAGCTCTCAACTGGCGACTGGTTCACTATTCCTCCGAATTCTTGTGTGGCTGATTCCTGAGGTGTTGACCGTTCGTTGAGGCTATTCATTGGTGACTTGCGGCACCTTGTAGGCCTCTTCAAAACCCCTACAAGCTTGCCCTGGTACGTGCTCCTCCTTGGGCTACAATG